>NC_089680.1:51469366-51612366 GCF_037042795.1 Molothrus aeneus | reverse complement strand
TTCTTTGCCATTGTGGCAGTGAAGAAAAGGCTTTGGCTCTGCAAGCCCTGCTCAGCAATAACAAAAACATCTCTCTATTATCAACCCTCTGTTCAGCACAAATCCAAAACTGCCCCATACCAGTCATTGTATGAAAATTAACTCTATGCCATCTGAAGTCAACACAGAGTGTCTTCTATGCTCTGATCTTGCCCAATTTTTTTGGGAAACTGCAATCATTAAACTTTTCTTAACAAATTGCCTAGGTATCCTGAACACATCTAAGAATTGAGCGTGTAAGGTCATCTTTTTTCCATCTTTCTTGGGATTGTTCTTTCCTAGTGCCATTTCTTCAGCCAAGAAGCCCATAAAACTTTTCAGGATACATTTATAGTTTCAAATATTGGAATAGTCTGTTATTCAGTGTATTCTGCCTCTGAAGGTGGTCAATGCTTGTGAAAACATAAAGGAAGGGAAGGAGAGATGTAGTGATACTTCCTTTATATATTTTTCCAGCATAGACTTTCTGGCCCAGAAGAAGTATGAGTTTGGGCTCTTTATCTCCACTTAAACTGTTCTCCCAATATATTTGTCCAATTTCTTTTTGGATTTTAATATGCCTCAGCTATCCACAACATTTTGCAGCAGTGTATTCCTGAGAGAGGAAAGAGACTATATAACTTGTCCCAGACACATGGATTTGCAGCCATTAATCCCAAACAGAAGACAATACCTCTCTCTAGTCTATGGCTAGACCTGTGAAATTCTTTCTGAGTGGGATTACAGTCTCTTTCTTAGCATGTCCAACACATTTAAGGAGCAGATTGAATCCCTGTATTGATTTCAATAGTGTTTTATGCTATAAATTCTACCTATATATGACATAAAAGGAACATAAAAGAAACTGGGCACTAGCCATCTATGAGCTGGATATTACAATGCCTAAATTCCACTTGCAAAACTAGCCTATAAGCTTGAATAAGATATTTTGACCTACTGAATGTTATGTCTCTTCAGACATATTGCAGATCTTCATAATTAATCTTACATTAAGCATGACATTTACCTTCTGACTGCTTTTTTCCTTCTAAGTGATGATTTTTGTCCTGAAATTATATTAACTATCTTTGTGTGTTCTTTAGTAGTGTTTAAAAAAACTAAAATAGAATATTTTTTCTCTACTTGTTGAGAGCACCATAAAAAACCACCATGTCAATATATAATTTCATTATGATTCCATATCATGAAAGCTGCAGTTGAGACAAAAGGGAAGATTTGGACAACACAAAAACAAAATCAACAATGATGAACAAAGGCAGAGTGTTGCTTCTGTTCATGAAGAAAGTAAAAAGCTGGTAGGGAGATAGAGGCCAGTAAAATAATGAGTTAATATGAAAAGATGTGAATACTACCTATTTCACATAATGAAGAACCCTAAGGGCATCAAATTAAACTACAAAGTGTCAGGTTCTAAAAGTTTAACAAGGGGGGTTAATTGTTTATTAGAGGTATTTTACCATCTACTTAGCAGACTTGTGTCTTTGTATTTTGACTTTGGGAGAGGTTAAGAAACAAATTAAAGGCTATGAATTGGCATAGCATCATTTCTCATTACATATGCTTTTGCATTCAAGAATTGTAAAAGACTGAAACAACAATGAAGTGAAGCTTTGCACACATTTAAGTGCAGTAGCCAAACTGTTGAAGTGGCTTTAGGCAAGATCCTGAAACTTCTTATATTTGTTCAAGATTTGCTTTTCCTCCCTTATATGAAGGAAGTTAAATACTCAACTGCATGCTTTTGTAAAATTCCGAAATCTTGTCCCTGGGGACATTACCACTAGTACCTAAACTCTACAGCAAAGTGGTTCTTTTGAGTTTGGCCTTATATGCTTTGTCCATTCATTTCACTGCTTGCAGTGAGTTGCAGGTTTTCCATTGACTCATTTGCTTTTAGACCTTCCAGCTGTGAACTTACAGAGTTGCAATCTGCAACTGAAAGGCAACCAAAACCACCTAGAAAATGTAAAATGTGTCTTAGAGTCATAAAATCTTGGATTCACTGTAGTGCTTCATCTTTAGGTAGAAGTGAAGGAAATTCTTGCTGCAAATCAAGAAACTATTATTATGGAAAGAAAAGGTAGTGTGTACGCATGCTGGTAAATTTTGCTTCCCTGTTGCAGGGATGGTGGTCCAGTCCTGTGTTTGCTGCCAGGACTGGCTTTAGGTCAGCTCCTAGTGTGTTGGACAGTCTTCCTGGTTTTGTATGGGAGTGGTGTGGAAACAGAAAAATCACTATGATAAGCTATTGCTTTTTCTGATTTCACTTTTTTAGTCTGTGTAAATGCATTTATTTCCTATGATCCAAAACCTGCAATATAGAATGTAGATACTATAAATACTGTGCTCAATTTTCTTTTGTTACATGTTAGGTCTTTGGAGTATGACTTGTGTACTCCTGTGTTTTATCAATCTCCATGTATAGTCACAGTGATATAGAAATCCTATGAAGGATTTCTATATCACTGTGGAAGAGGAAACTGTGAAAAAGAGCCATGAGAAGATCTGTGCACCTGGAAGCACTAACTTTGGCAAAATTCCCAACGGCATTAACATTCCTAATACCTAGAGTTAATGTTCTTGCTCAACGTGGGTTTCAGCTGATGTTTTCTGATGCTCACTTTCCAAAATGAATACTCTTTGGGGATTGAAAGACAATTACTTTCTTTTTAAGGAGAAGTCTAAATATCTCAAAAACAATTTTACATACAGAATAGATCTATTGATACATGGCTATGGATCAGTTTAATTTTCTCTACTGTATGTTTCTTTTTGCAACTGCAAAGAATGCTGGTCTGCTCCAAAGTAACTTGATTTTTAATGATCTTAAAACATTATAATTGTAAAAAAGCAGCTGTATTCTTTAGAACTCTCAAATTAGCTTAAGCTTTACTGTGCTTAAAAGCTTCATGTTCATCTAGTCTGCAGAAATCTGCCCTTTTTCTCTCTGTGTCTTCCAAGAAAAAGTGTGTCTACTGAAGAAGGTAGCGACAACATCTGCTGCTTCAGCTAGATACAAAGTGGGAAAGACACATGAGCTGTGGAGTCTGCTTTACTCTTGGGTTGATTACCTGTAAATCAGAAGTCCTTTAAGGGCCTTTAGAAAGTGCTGTACAATCTGGCTGTCTCTCAGCATGTAAAGTAATTCCCTGTTGTTTGGGCAAGTGTAAGGAGAAAGTTGCCAGCATGCATATGCCTGACAGGCATGTGTCTGTCTCGGGGATTGACTGTTAACTTCTAGGCTCTAAAGCTGTGGAGAAATACTAAAGAACAATACTCTTTCAAGTATACTGTGAGATCTCTGTAAAATAACCTGGTTGTCTTCTTTAGGTGTGCTACAGAAATATATATAGCAGGTAAAACAATATTCTGTTGGAAGGCTCTACATTTTGACACCACTCTGTAGATACAATGCCATATAGGGGGTGACATTTATTTAGGCTGCCTTTGATCTCATTGATTCTGGGATTTTTCATTGCCAAAGACAAAATATCCGAATATATTTTCAGTTGCATTTATTCTCTAAACACTGTCTTTCTTTGGGCCTATGTATACTGAATTTTTAGTCTTACAATTTGGAAAGCAAGAAATTCTCCCTGTTGAAAGAATCCTTTACATGATGGTGAATACAGTGCTATTAGTGTATAATTATACATGCATCTATCAGCTTTGATAACAAAACTTTCACCAATGCTGATTTTAGTAAGCTAAGTCCCTTTGTTATAACCTCAATGGTGGCGTGGTTTTATGTTAAGCTGGTATCAAACCCCAGCAGCTGATGGTGAATACAACTGATAAAGTAACTTAAAATATCTTTAAAAGTAACATTAAATAAAACATGAAATGATTTTAAACTTCTGTTTTCTATTTACTCTTGCTTTTGTGTGGCAGTGACTTACGTATTAATGTCCATGAGACCTTAGATTAGACTGGAAGTTAACAGGCGCCTGTGAAACAGTAGTAGAATCTCATTGAAGTGTAAGTGTAAAGATAATTGGTAGTTCTTTTCCCTAGTAATAAACAGAAATTTGTATGCATCATCTGTTACATGCCCAGTTTTCCCACTGGTTTTATTTACTGTTCAAATTTCCCTGCTTCTGTAGAGCTTAGCAATGTTTTTGGTTACATCAGAACTTCTGCAGATCTTATGGGTGCTTTCATGTGGGGTTTTGGTCAAGATCCATCTGTCTTCCAAAAGCTGCTGTGATTCTTGATTGTTGAGGTACTGCTTTGTTTCCAAGGCACTATCAGCTATGAGAGACCTTAAAATGGTAAGGTGTTGCATGAGGAAGAACTCCAAATGAGAAGGGACTGCTTGTGTGGGGATCACAGGCACTTCCTTGTGTCAGAAAGAGTTCAGCATGCTGTCTAGCTCCAATTATTGTAAGAAAAGGATTAAAGGATTGCCTTTCTTTTGCTTGTGCCTATTTAATCTTTAGACATCTAGAAACCAGATGGACTCCAAGAAAAAAGCCTTTTCTTCCTTACTGGTCTTTGAGCATCAGATGCTTGCCAATCCTTTCCAAGAAAAAAAAAATTCCAGTCTAAACACCCCAGGTGCAACTAGAGGCTGTTTTCTCTCATCCTGTCACTTGTGACAGAGGAAAAGAGAATGACCCTCATGTCACTATGACCTCCTTTCAGATAGTTGTAGAGAGGGGTAAGGTCTCTTCTGAGTTTCCTTTTCTCCAGAATAAACACCCCCCAACTCCCTCAGCTGGTTCTCATAAGATTTGTGCTCCAGATCCTTTACCATCTCTGTTGAACTTGTCTGGACTTATTTCAGCACCTCAATGTTTTTCTTGTTGTGAAGGGCCCAAAAGACATTCAACACATCATGGATCCAGGCTTGATCTAAGGTTCTTATGGAAAACAAATGTTTTTGTCCTCCAGAGTCAGCTCTGCTCTTGCTGCATGAATGTACAAGACAGTTTTTGAGCTGCTATAGTGTACATAGCATGATGTTTGTTTCCAGGTAAACTTCAACTTCTGGTTGCCTTTCCATCTGCTGTTTTAGCATCTGATTGGTGAGCAATGTGGTTTAGACAGAGAGGGAAACATCCTAATCAACTTTCAGAGGCTTAAGTACTCTCCTCTTGTCATCATAAATCTCATAAATCCCTGTGAATACCAGCTGAAACTGCATTTATTGTCTGTGTATATAATAGCACACCCATTCTCTGTACTGGATGAGATGATGTAGACTTGCAAATCTGTGCCCTCCTGTGGCTTGTTTCTCTCAATGTCTAAATTTACAGAGACTGGTATGTGGCTAGGAAAACTCACAAAGAAACCATGGGGTAGATATTGGAAGCAAGGAGACTAAGGCACTCGTTCCCTTGCAGTTTGTCATGTGAGGGGTACGTGTTTCTTTGGGGTAAAATGCTGTCCAGGGAGGTGTTCAATTCCTATGTCCAGGCTGTTCATCACTACCTCTCCTGGGCTGAAGTCTGCACCACAATTTCACTAGGGCTGTGTAGCTCTGGTATTCAGGCTTTAGGAACTGGAAAGACCCATGACAATGTAGGGGGAATAAGACATAAGGGTTTGAGAGAGAGTAAAACTCTCTTTGTTTACATAAGTGAAGGACATAATTGTTGGAGCTGGAGGAACAGGTGAGTGAGAAATGACTGGCTTCTTCAGCAAGCCATATCAGCGTGACTGAAAAAATCATCCAGGAAAAGGATCCCATCCCAAAGGTCCTTTATTTTGGTATGTCATTTACCACTGTGATTGTGACATGAAATAATTTTTCCATGCCAATAGGCATATGAAAACTTACCATCTCAAAAGCATATAGAACTGTAGTGTGCCTTCTACTAAGACACAAGATCATACCATGAAGGGACTGGGCAAAAGGAAAAGATATCCCAAAATGGAGAAGAGAACTTGGGAGTTTCCTAACGGTTTCTTTAGCTCACTGTATCAGACCAGTAGCAGAGAAATAGCTGGTTTGTCTTTAGAGACTGTGACTCAGTGAAGTGAGTGAACAGATTAGTGTATGGATGGTTCTGCTGTGCCTGTCATGAGTATTTACGATTTAAAGTGGTAAAAAACAGGAGTCATGAATGGGTTAAAGAAAGAAATCACCTGTGAATGGCATACTACCAGATCTCTTAGAATTTTTATCAGTGAAACTGTGCTTGTGCTTGTGAATGCTTCTTAGCTGATTTTGGAAAGAGAGTTGTAATAATGACTGTAAACCAACATCTGTCTGGTAGCTAATGATATGTATGTATTTTTGCCTTATTATTAGGAATGTTTTTATTGCTATGGTATCATGGCAGATAGAAAAAAAATCTTAGTGAAGTTTACCTTGAGTTGTCTACTGACATGCGGCAACCTTTAACTATCTTTAGACTCCCTTAGACTATCTTTAGTATTTTTTAAGACTACTTTAATGCTGAGCTCACTGAAAAAATGTAGATTTGGGCAGTGAAATTACAGACCGTGCAGATACCTCAAGGGATACTTAATATTTGACTATATCTAATTATTAATTTTAGTAATTTCTTTAAGGTCTGCCACAAGAGACATGGATTTGGTCCTTGCCTTTAGCCGCTTGTTTCTAGAAGGATAAAGGTCAGATGAGTGTAACCCAAGAGATACAAAGGGTAATGATAACTTAAGGCATTTAATATGTATTTTAGAATGAGTACCGTTTTTTTTATTTTGTTCTTTGAAATACTCTAAATTTTCCTTTGCACTGAAAAGTAATATGTCATGTGAGTGAAATCCAGGTTTCTAATGTAATCTTCATTATGCAATATGACTTTCTCTTGTTGATGTTCATAATAGTATTTCTATATATGTTGGAAAAACAAGGGCATATGTCCTGGTTTTTCTAGATACCATTTTCTAGAACAAGGTTTAGTATGGCAATTGTGTGGAGACCATTGACTGATCATACAAATATATATCAAACCACAGCTACTTTTGATACAGAATACATCGTTGTAGAAGAACTACCTGTAGAGCAAAATTGCAAGCATTGAACAAATTTGTGAAATTGTCAGTTGCATCACCAACAGTACTGCCAACTCTTCTCCCTTCGCTCATAAATTACGTGATTGAGCACTTTCTTCCAGTAAAGATGTATGTGTAATCCAGGTTTTGAATGGCATTAAATTTTTTCCTTTTCTGAACCTATAGTTATGATCTAGATTTCTTTTAATAAATAGCTTTACTGGGAGCCTTAAAAAAGCATGGTACTTGAGCAGTGTAAAATAGTTTAGCCCTTTAAATTTTACAATAATATCAACTGTAGAGCATAATTCTGACAAACACAGCCATTCTACAATAAATGCAATCAATAAAACTAAACTTTAAAATTAAAATTATTCAGGAGAATACTTATCTCTGAATGAAGCACAAGGAGACAAGCCTATTCTTTCTCCTCAAAAAGCCTCATACTAGTGTGGATAATACATTTTTATGATTACTCCTTAATTGTAATATAAGAATAATTATAATTCACAGTGGTTTCCTCATCATGCGGTGACAATAGAAACGTTACATGAAGCATTGCACCTTCACAGTCCAATTCGGGATGTTTTTGGAATTTAGTACTGAGTGATGATTACTGCAATGACTCAGAAAATGAAGGGGCTAAATTTTGCCTAGCAGGTTTTCCACTGCAAACACAAAGATCCATCTGTGAATCCTAAGTAAGCTTTTTCCATTTTACCATCTTATGAGGTTAAGTAGCCAAACCACTGGTGTGTTATCGAAACCTTTCTAGCTACCAATGCAAAGCACAGCACCAAGAGGTCTGCTATGGGAAAATTAACTCAGTCTCTGGAAGATTTAATGTACTATACTGGGTAGAAGAAGAAAATACAACTTTGTCCTTGTTTTTTGATGGGTAATATTTTCAAGTGTTTTGACAGTTTATTATAAAAAAGAGAATGCTCATCAATCCATTCATGTATATGCCCAAAAATAGACTTCTTGCAGAGAAGGACATTGTAACAGTTGTTATGTGTATGGAATTCCTGGTCAGAAAAAATGATCATGTCAATTTGCATATTACAAATGCTGTAATGCTGTAATTTGAAAATCTCAAAGGAACATTATTATCTGTTCTATTTTTTCAGTTTACATAGTTTCCTCTGAAAAAGATGATGAAAAGAGCGAGCAACTTTCTTTTAAAGTAACTGTATTTTCAGTGGGGTAGTGCTGGAATGGGAAAGGTTATGTGCCTTATGCATTTATACAGGAATGATGTACACTTTCTCATGATGGGTACCTCATGAGGGTTTCTTTCATCTTTCTCTCAAATTGTGCAAATTTTGAATAAAAGGGTAAGTAGAATCCTACTTTCTTGTAATCTTGAAATTAAAAAATGAGGAAAGATATTTTGCAGTATTGTGCAAAATTTCACATTTTCTACAACTTGACTCTTGAGGCACTATGTTGACTAGCTCATCAAAGTGATTTTCTTCTGTCTGTATCCTTACTTTAAAATTACTCATTCACTATTGAATTTTAATGCAAAATGCAACTGAAGTTCAGTATGAAATCAAAGGGAAAACCAAGTCTTCACTGACTTTGTGTGTGGAAAAATTTAAGAATCTATGACTTGAGAACAAAGAAAATATTCAGCAGTCAGACACAGAACTGTACTGTCCCAGTTTTCTCATACCAGTCCCAACCCAGTATTCCAAATAGCCTCCCCACTCTTTTTGGTGCACACTCTGTTGCCAAACTAAGTTAGGACTTACTTGTTTCTACCATTCTCTTTCTCACCATACTCTGTATTCTCTTGCAATGCATCCCTGTGCTTTTGGACCACATTTACTGCATGACTGGGGAGCACAGAGTCTGATACCCATTCCTGCAACTGTGGTTGCATCAAGGAGAGATGCTGAATCAACCACCCTGCCAAACATAAGAAAAACCCACGCCCAATATCAGTGAGTGTGTAAGTAACAGGAGCTGGAAGACAGTTATAAATATCCCTCCCCCTATCTTTCAGGCGGAATGTGTGACTTTGAAGCCTGGGAGCCTCTGAGCTGGAGATTAATTTTAAGAAAAAACTTGCTCATTATTCCCCATCTGGACTATTTTTAAAATAGTCTTCCTTTAAAATTACCTACTTAGAGTGCTTTCATATGGGTTATTGTCACATGTTTCCAAAGCAGATGTTACAGTGCATTAGAGTGTGAACTTGAGAAATGCAGCAGAAAATATGAAGACATTTGAGTGTCCGAAGTAGCATTGGTTCAAGAAAGAAAGTAAGTTCTAACTGCAGCTGTTAATGATTTTTCAAGGCAGTGATATTCCCTCTGTGACTGGAAATTCAGTAACCTCCTAGAAACAGCTCTCAAGACTTTCTACGAAACAACTGCAGAATCCTGAGGTTTCTGGCAAGATTTATCATCAAAAGCATCTCTAGGACTCTCTTGGTAGCCACTGGAATAGACCTGCTGCTGGTATTTGTGAACTTATGCTCCTTGAGATTTATGCTGCTAATGACACAATGGTGTGCTGTGATTGTGATGATACATAAGTAGAAGTAAGTTGCCTTTATGGATTTGCAGTGAAGTAGCTGATCAGGCCAGCATATGTTTGGTTTTGAATGATTTAGAATGCAGAGCTGTCTCAGAGATGTCTCTTCAATGCAAGATCATGAAAGTATAAACAGAAATATACTTCACTGCTGAAAATAGCTTTGAATCAGTATCTGCTTCCTATAAACTGAATATAACAGGTTTATTTTTCCTGAAAAGGACTTTAGGAGAAGTCCAAAAAGTGTCAGATTTTTAAGTAGTGAACAAATTGCAGGCAACTGCAAGAAGGAAAAGCCCTGAGAGAGGGCAAAGAAAGACAGTGGCTGATGTAACACAGGTCCAAAACAGCAGAGGAAAAAATAGTTTGGAAGAATATGGAAGAATATCCTGTACATGCCACTTGTGACAGTACTCTTGCAGAACGGAATGTTGGCTTATTTAGATGACAGATGAAGCAACATTACCATTAAAGAAGATCCTGATCCTGCACAGTATGGAACTAAACTTTCAGAAAGATAACTCAGCCTTTTGAATTGATATAAAACTGAAATAGGATTATGTTTCTGCAGCATCTTTATGAAGCTAAAGTTTCTTCTTTCCACTGCTGTTACTAAAGAAAAAACTTGTGACCAGAGTTTCCTGGTTTCGATGCATGGAACTTCAGCATGCTTCCCTGTTAACTAGAAGGGGGATATCAGCATTGCTATCTCCTGTGGGATATTCTTCTCTGGAGGACTAATTTGATCACTCTCCTTTTCATTGTCTAGCTGCCAAATGCCCCCAGAAGTTAACAGTATTTAAATACTTTCCTAATACCGTTTTCCTACATACAAGACTTGCAGTTGCTGGAGTATTGTTTGGACACAGGGATTGTTCATCTATGAAAAAGAAGGGAAGCAGTCACCAAGGAATCTTTCCATTAAGAACTGCTTCTCTTCACTAGCACAAGGAACCTTAAACAAATTAATTGATTGTCTCCCCCAGTAGGCCATGCACGGAATTACTTCAGACAATTTGACTAGGAAAATGGGCACAAAGAGGTGCATGGGTTTTTTAGGTGTAGCTTTGCTGTTCCTATATAGTGAAAACCAGAAAGGAATATGATTTCTGAGGTGCTGTGGTAGTTCTTGATTCCATCCAATATATGGTAGTAGGGAGGTTTTAAAATTGCAGTTGCACTTTTTTCCCCACTTCATATATCTTCAATAGTGAAGTTATAGAGAGCATCCTGATTTCAGTCCTTTCCCTTGCATGTAACAATCAATATGAGTAAACTGCAGCTGTAATCTATACAGTCTGTATTGAAGATTATAAAATGTTACAGTTATAAAATGGAATTTTACAGAACCTCTAAGTAAAACCTGCCTTCTGTCATAGAAGAGCAAAACCTCTGACACACCTACAAATAGTTTAATGAATATTGTTAGAAAGATTGGTTGCCTTTAGTGTTCACAGAGGGTTGTTAAGTAGTTAGATTGTTTTGGCATTATTATTTATGACATGAGTAAATGCACTTCAAATTATTTGAAAGAAATCCAGCAAAAAAATGAAGGCTTGTTTATTCCTTGATGTTCTGCCACATGAACAGGCATGCAATTTACAAAAATCCCTCCAGATTGCTCTTGGAGCAGGTTGGACCAATTTCCTGAGGAGAGTGTGTGAAGTACTGCCTGATGGTGATGAGATCAACTCAGATCTAGTGACCTAAGCTGTGCTCAGGTATTGAAGTAAATGCATGGCAGAACTTGCAAAATTTTATAGCTTAGTGCTGCAAAAGGGCATGAAGGCAAAGAGTTTCTCTCAGTAGTTAACCAGTGCTGCAGATACTGTGGTGCTTTGGTCCGATCCAATAAAGAAAACAGCCGGTTTACCACTGTTGGATACATTTTTTATTCCAGTGGTTTTCAAAGACCTTTCTGTGGCCAGAAGATCCCCATATTTTTTTTGCAAAATTTGTATTAATCTCTGTGCAGTTGTAAGTCAGCAAGTAATTAGTTTGGATAATTGTACTCTTCTTGATTTTTGCCATCTTTTGATAGAATTTATTTTTGGGCTTTTCCTGAAATGTTTTGGGGATATGTGATTTTTTCCTTGGACAGGGTTTGTGTTAATCTTCTAAAGTGTTTTGGAATTGAAGAAATGTCAGTGGAACATAAAAGAATGATGTAATGATAATAGCGGTATGGGTCAAGGATTTAATAAGATAAGAAATAGCAGTTTTTCTTTTGTTATTTCCAAAGTGTTGCATTAAGAACTTAATGCTGTGTAGAGAGAATGCCCATGTAAGCCCTAGCAGAAATGTCTGCCCATGTGCATTCCTGCTGGTGTAAATCCTCTGACAGCTACCATGTGCAAATTTTGCACAGCTTGTAATTATCTGTGCAGCTGGAGTAGCTTTGTGCACGGTCTGAATCTTGATCTTAGGCAGAATGTTCTTTTCAGGTTTATGGATAATGTAATCATGAGCATGTTTGCCTTGGCAAAGTATTCCTTCTGCTATGGGAATACATTACACTAACAAAACAAACTACTGTTATAAGAATTGAGGGGTTTTCAGTAAAGGGAAAATATCTTTTAAGGCTTTTAAAAGGTACTGTAAATCTATGTACCTTTTAAACATGTGTTGTGATGAAAGAGGTTCTTAAAAGATATTTATTTGGGAATGCAAAGGTGTTGGCAGTTTTTAACTGACCCTTGCTATTTTAATTTTTCTCTAAATTTGACAGATACATGCTGAGGCACTGCTGTATCAAATTTCAAACCATTCTCAGTTTAGGTTTCATCTCACAAATAGTCACATTAATATCATAAAAGCCTGACTATTTAATGGAACCTGCTGGGCCTGCAGATAGTGCTCACATGAGTCACCTTGTACTGACTCACTTTTCTTTGCTGGACATTTACTTACTGAATATGAACAGCATTAATACCTGCACAATAGGGTGGCTGGTTTGAAAAATTAAAATGGCATTAAGTGGCAGCCATTTAGAAATGGGGTAGAAATACCATTGCCTTCTTTTGTCTTTCTCTCCTGTACAAGCAGCACTCAGGGCACTCAGTGTGATCTTGCTCCCTTGATGGGCTGCAGCCATATATTTGTCCTGTTCTCTCTTCTATTCCACTTTGACCTTTCTGGACTGTTTACAGGCTTCTCAGCAATGTCAATGTGAATCTGGCCAAACCAAGAATAAAGACCAAACAACAAAAAAGCTGTATCAAAACAAGTATTTGGGACAAATGGCCAGCTGAGAGCTCAGAAACTGGGCTTCCTGCTTCAGATGCTGCTGAGGAGGATGTGAAAGACAGCTTTTCTTCTTTGAGAGACTGTGGTCTCATCCACCTTGATCCTTCTCATGAATGTTGAGGTGCTAGCAGCAGCTCTACCCATGTCCTCTGTACTTAGCTGTGCAGATAGGAGGCAGAGAATTAAGTGCAGCATATGTTGTCTGGTTGTGCCTGGTAAGACAAAGACCCAGGTGTCTGAAATAAGCAAAGTAGTTATTACAGAGGTGCATTGAAGCAGTCTTTAAGTTTGAATTTGCCTGTGCTTAAGTGTATTTTGAAGCTCTATTGCAGCTTACCAAATACAGAAACAGGCTCCTTCAAAATAATTTTTTTTGTAACACCAGGTCAAGTAGTGCATTTTGGACAGTTTTGAAAGTTAATATAACATTGTTGATGTACTGCATAATAAAGGAATAATGTAGCTATGTTGGCTGGATTGTATGTTATGCCAGAAACTTCAGCTCTGCAGCAACACACACCTGTAAGTTGGCAGAGGAGGCAAAGAACTTAGCAGATTTTGGTGTGGGGCATGTAAATTCCTTGTTTTGAGCATATGCTGGAGTATCATAAATACTAAACTACAGTGTTCAGTAATCTATCTTATGG
Source organism: Molothrus aeneus (assembly GCF_037042795.1). Lineage (NCBI taxonomy): Eukaryota > Metazoa > Chordata > Aves > Passeriformes > Icteridae > Molothrus > Molothrus aeneus. The sequence goes on along the minus strand of NC_089680.1, from coordinate 51,598,924 downwards.
AAGGTGGATTTACTTATGGATAATGAGGAGGAACACAGTCTCAAAAACAACCTCTCCTTCAGCCAAAAATGGGAGCTTATGAGGTTCTTTTTCATTCATAGGGTGGGTGTATTAGAGTGTTGGGAAAAAATGAAATACTTTTTTATATGAGGATATGCATGCATACTTTCTCATTTCTCTCTAGATACCATTGAAAAATTAACATTTGGTAGAAAGTGACAGTAGGACATTGCTAAGGCCATCTTTGCAATGAAAAACTGTCAAGGATTTCTAACTCACACCGCTGCCAGCTGCATGTGTGTGGTCAGACTAGGAAATCCCAATTACCTTCAAAATAATTTTTCTGAGTGAGAAAATTTGTATTCAGTTCTGGAGCTACTAAACATGATGATGTAAAGGTTTGAGAGTCACAGCTACATGAAGGCCTTCTTATATTACTTAAACACCAAAGTGAGTATAACTGTAATTGATTAACTATATTTAAGTACATAAAGGAGAGAAAAAGGTAGGCATGTCTGTCATTATAGGTTTGGGTTTTTTTTCATTTTGGCCGCCTTTTTGCATTTCATCCCATCTCAAGTCCTTCTAATTTTCAGCATTTTTAGATTATAACTAGTTCTGTTCTACCTAACTGAAGTGTTTTCTGGTTATCTGACATTAGAATATTCTTTGATAATCCTCTCACACCTTTCTTAAATAATGTGCCTGAATCAGGTTTGTTCACATGGAGATGTTTTGCAGAACCCTTTTAACACATTGATATATACATGCCAGTGGTTCTGAATATCTTTATATGTATTTGTGAGTGTTTATGTGGCTTTTGCCACTATCTGGAGCCAACAATTTAAGCCATTATTAGAGTTTCAGATAAACTTCTTTGGCTGTGGTACATAAGACATGCAGCTCTGAGTGGTTTAGTTACAGTGCCCATCCTCCTGTGACCAGGTCCAGCAGAGAGACAGATGAATGACCCATAAGGCAGCTCTGGAATAGGATGCTGGCTTTGCTCCAGTTGCTATGACTCTGTGAAGTCAACACCAGGCTGGTGTTGCTCTGAGGCTGAGGTGTGAGCTGGGGCAGTATCAGCAGGTGGGGCTGCCAGCTGAAGCTGCTGACCTGACACACCCACCTAACATCCATCCTGTGCTCTTACATCATCTGTCTCACATTCAGCTTGTTCACATGAACCCCCAGCCTGCACCAGTTTCACAGCTGGATATCGAAAACAGATGGAGAACACTGCAGTCTTGTTTTCTCATTTTGCTTTAAATAGCATGTACTGTTAGCACCTTGGGGAATACTAGATAGAGACATCAACATTTTCTAAGGGTGTTTCTAAAGACTTGTCCTTGGCTTCTTCCTATGACTCTTATCTACTGCAAGATGCTGAGGGATTGATTGCACACTTGCAGTATGATTGCTTTAGGTCCTATCATCCTTTTGAAGAATGAGAGAGAATACCTCATCTGCTTTCTGAATAAGTATTTTACTATTAGAGGTGAAACAAAGGCTTTCTTTGTAGCTCAAATTCTGCTGCCCAGTTAGAAGATGATTTCACTGTATTAACAGCAACATTTTTTCACCTGAAATCCCCCATTTTGTTATAGCATGCAGACCAAGGAAATTATGCTAATTCAGAAGTATTGAGAATACCATTTGAAAGAATCACAGAAGTTGGAACCAGGATGCTCGAAAACATAATACTTACTCTTTGTAAGGTGCTCTTCATTTAATGAGCAGGATTTTTACCTCTAGAATTATTCAAAGAACAAAGTTCATGGACCTGAGCCTCTAATGTTTTCAGTCATTGTGATTTAAAAGGTTACACACACCCTTGAGAGTTCTCAAGCTAAAGATAATCTCTCTTCCAATTCATATTTCCTTGCATTTGATGATGGTGATGTGCATGCTACAATAAATAGCAACAAAATAATTTGGTGTATAGCTTATCCAGTTTTTGCATTTTCTTGCCATTTAGACAGGACATGCCATACCTTAAATGTGCTTTATTTTAGTTAATACATCCTGAAAATTTTTTTTTACTCCTTCCAGATTACAATTTAGGTAAGTTATGGATAACAATATAAATAAAATTAGTGTTATAATTTATAAAATGCCCCTATTCCTAATATAAGTTTACATGACAGCAGGTGAAAAATTATGAATGGGAATGTTTTCAGAATTCACAAACAGGGCTAATCTGGCTGTATATTAGAATCTCAGAATCATAGAATGGTTTGGATTGGAAGGGACCTTAAAAATCATTTAATTCCAATGCTCAAAACACCATCCAACCTGGCTATGAACACTTTGAAGAAAGCGCTTTCAAGATTCACAAAATCTCTCAGCAACCTGTTCCAGTGTCTTACTAACATCACTGTAAATAATTTCTTCATAATACCTAATCTAAAACCTATCCTCTGTCATTTAAAGCCATTCCACCTTGTCCTGTCATACATGCCATTGTATAAAGCCCCTCTCCGGCTCTTTTGTATGCCCCCTTTGGATTCTTCAGTCCTGCTGTGAGATCTTCCCAGAGTCTTCTCTTCCCAGGTGGAACAACCCCAAGTATCTCAGCCTGTGTTCATAGGAGAGGTGCTCTACCCCTCTGATCATCTTTGTGGCGTCCTGTGTACTCACCCCTCTGATCATCTTTGTGGCGTCCTGTGTACTCACTCCAACATGGTCACATCCTTCTTATGCCGGGAACCCCAGAGCTGGATGTAGTTGTCCAAGTGGGATCTCATGAAAGAGGAGTAGAAAGGGACAATCATGTTCCCTGACCTGCTGGTCCCATTTCTTTTCAATACCCCCAAGTCCTTCTCCTCAGCACTGCTCTCAATTTGTTCTCCACCCAGACTGTATTTGTGTTTGGACTTGCACTGACCCAGGTACAGGACCTTACACTTGGCCATGTTCAACTTCATGACATTCACACAACCACACCTTTCCTGGTCCAGGTCCCTCTGGATGGCATCACCCCCCCACAGCCTGGTGTCACCAGCAAACTTGCTGAGGGTGCCCTTGATCCTGCCGTCCATGTCTCTGTTAAGCAGTTCTGGTCTCAGTGCCAAGCCCTGGGGACAGCACTCACCACTGGTCTCCTCTTGCTCATTGAGGTCCTTGTGCATGACCATCCAACCAATTCCTTATTCACTGAGTGGTCAATCTCTCAAATCCTTTTTAGAGACAAGGATGTTGTGTGGATCAATGTCAAATGCTTTGCAAAGGTCAGTCACTCTTCCCTTGTCCAGCAATGCTGTAACCCTGTCATTGAAAGCCACCAAATTTGTCAGGCACAATTTGCCCTTAGTGAAGCTGTGTTAGCTGCCACTCCTTGTTTTCCATAGGCCTTAGCATAGTTTCCAAGAGAATCTGCACCTTGATCTGGCTTGGCACAGAAGTGAGCCTGGCTGGCCTGTAGTTACTCAGATCTTTTTGTTCCCCTTTTAAAAATGAGGGTTTTTGTTTCTTCTTTTCCAGTCTGTGATACCCTCACCAGACTGTCACTACACAAATATGATGATGGTGGCTTAGACACTTCTTCTCGCAGTTCCCTCAGGATTCTTCTTATCAAGTCCCATGGACTTTTGCACCTTCAGACCTCTTAGATGAGGTTTTGAATCAGATCTGCTCTATTTGCCCATTCCCACCTTTGCCTTCTGCAGTTTGGTGTGGCTAGATGTGAGGACCAGACACATCTCAGATTCTGACTGTTGTGAAAGAAAAGTTGTGATTGGAAGAAAGATCCTGTGGAGGTGGGACAACCCTGTTCTAAGCCAACTTCCCTTTCCACCTAGAGATGCCCATCCTGACTCACCTCCTAGAGGTCTGGATGCTCATGGGTGACCGAACTGGTACAAAAAATTTAGTTTACATAAGAGGCATACGCAGGCTAACTATAAAAATTTGGTCCTGCCTGCAATTCTTTTCCCTCTTTTTCTATTTGTCTGGCTATCCCAGATCCAGACTATCTGTGCAGCAGGATCAATGTGGAACTACTGGTAAACTTATTTCTTCTCTTTGTCTCCTTTATGTCTTTATTTCTCTCCTTCCTTGCTTTGTCTGGGCAAAGTGCACCTATCATATTCTACCACTTATTCTGTATTGGAGTTTGTTCCAGGAATTGGAAACTTGTGGAAATATGTTGTAAAAGTTAAGAGCTTGCTAACCAGCACTTTTGAAACTAAATGGAGGAATACTTTCCAGAGTTGAGATGACTATATAATAAAACCATAAGAGTTCTCTATCACTGGTGTCTTTGAACAGCCTGATGAGAATTTATAACAAACATCACCTTCCTTACTGGTGGGTCATGACACAGAGTACTCGCCAGTACTGAAGAAAAAAAAGTCTTTGAGTACTGCAGTCTTACCCAAATCCTGGATAGCCAGGTCTCCCATTTTCCTCTGGAGAGGTCCACATTTCCCCTGGTCATCCTTTTATCATGGACATATCTGTAGAAGATTTTCTTGTTGTCTTTGATGTCTGTGGCCAGATTTAACTAAGCTGATCCCTGGCTCCTCAGACAATCTCTCTGTACTCCTCCCAGGCTATCTGTCCTTGCTTCCACCCTCTGTGTCCTTCCTTTTTGCATTTGAGATTTTCCAGAATCTTCTTCTTCATCTATCCAGGCCTCCCAGAGTTTTTGCCTGGCTTTCTGTTTTCAGGATGCATTACTCTTGAGCTTAGAGGAGGTGGTCCTTTAATTTTAACTGGCTTTCTTAGGCCCCTCTTCTCTCTAGGAGAAGAAATTATCCCATGGTACTCTACCAAGCAGATCCCTGAAGAGGTCAATATCTGCTTTCCTGAGCTCAAGGGTAGTGAGCTTGCTGTGTGCCCTCCTTGCTGCCCTAAGTATCTTGAATTCCACAGGTAAAAGGTCACTGCAGCCAAGGCTGTATTTGGACTTCACATACCAGACCAGCCTCTTCCTTGTTGGTGGGAACAAGGTCCAGCATAGCATTTCTCCTTGTTGGCTCCTCTGTCACTTGGAGATGGAAATTATTATCAGTGCATTCCAAGGACTTCCTGGTTAATTATTTTCCCTCCACCAGCTATTGGGGTGTTGGAAGTTCCCCATGAGGACCAGGGCTTGTGAATGTCTGGTTGCTCTTATGTATCTATAGAGGTTCTCATCTGCTTGTTCTTTCTGCATAATTCTCTGTAACTGGAAGCTGCATGGAAATTTCTGTTAGGCAAGTCAGTTAGCAGCTGCCTCCAAAGATGTAAAAGAGAATAGAAAAACAACCAACCATGCCCTCCTCCAACACTGCTTTAGACAAGAGTTGTGATCTGCAAAGTGAGTATCTAAGGTAACAGTGTCCTTCAGGACTGCAGATAAAACCTGTGGTAGCACTTTGGGATCACAGTTATTATCTCCAATTAATGGGGAGGTAGATAGGAATAAGTCGGTGGTATGGATCAGCTGTTGCATAAATAGATATTTTGAATTGCGTTTGTAATTTGGTGTATTATGAATATGGCATAAGAAGATTTTGTGTGTAATGTAATAGTTGGTGTGAAGTCGGCTTAGGAAAGCAACGAATGTGAGAGAGGAGATTAAATAATTCCTTGCTTACACACAGTCTAGAGAAGTGGGAATAGATTTACATTTAAACTGTAGCCTAAATGTCAGGTGTGGGAGTAGTTTTTGCAGAACTTTCTCCTGGTATGTTAAGTAGATATTTGAAGTTCATACCAAAAAGGAATTATACCTTCATCGTGGGATACAGAAATATGTTAAAGTAAAGGTGGATATAGCTTTTGGCACTTGAGGTTAATTAGTGTAAAGATCAATTTATTGTGAAGAGCTGTGCTCTACTGGGATGTTGGTTATGTCTTGAATACTTTGTTTCTCCAAAATCTGTAAATTTTATCTACTCTGCCTCAATAAGCTTTTTCCAGTAAATAATTGTGTATATATATGTATTTTCAAGTTAATCTTAACAACAGAAAAGCTTAGTCCTTCACTGTTTTCCTACCGGACTGAGTGCTGATAATGAGTCAAGTACAAAACCATACTTCATTTTTGTTTTATAAATGTAGATCATTCCAGAAAAATGCTCCAAGTATAGCTTCTAAATTTAGTCTTTTTTTTTCTGTAATAAAACATGTGCTAGAGCTGCAGGGAGATATCCAAGTCAAGATGTCATAGGAAGCCTTCTACCAGCTTAAGCACTATCCTGTGAATGTTCATATGTTGTGTAATTTTATGCACATATAGAATAGAATTGCTTCTGTGTGTGGAAAACTTAAGACAGTGAAGAACCTCTTAAATCATGATGATTTAAGAAAATTATACCTACAGCATGACCTGAAGTGGATGTCACTTACAATTCATGAAGGGTCACTCAGAAATATACTATTGTTCTAAAACAGAAAAATAGAGTAAAAACAATGCTAGATCTGGCTCTTATCTGCTAGCAAAATCCATGTACTTTTTTTGCCTGTCTCAAATCAGCATAAATTGCCTTTAATTCCTCAAGTCTGCATGATCCTGGAAACATCTCTGCATCTTACCTAACATTGACAGGAAATTATTTTCTGAGCTTCTTAATATTTCCTCTCAGCTGAAGGACAGAGCTCTCTTTTCATGCTTTCAGAACCATTCAGAGATACAGAAGTGCATCCTGTCTCTTCCATGCTGACCATCAACCCTTACCAAATGCTCTTTTCAGTTTAGTTTCTTCATTTTTTTTAGCCGTCTACTGAATTAGGCATAAAACTACAAGGAATCTCAAGTAGAACCTAATTATTAGTAAGGAAAAGCTGACCATAGTTTTGGACTTGCAGAAATGTTGAAAAATGTGCACCTGATATTTTTTTAAGTTTTGGGACTAATTATCATCTCTGTATCCTTGCATTATTCTGTAAAAGGATTTTGCTTTTGAAAGGGAAAGGGCTTAGCTTTTAGAAAGAAAAATGTGTAAAAAGTCCTGCTTGGACAGGGAAGCCTTTTAGATATACTTTCAATGATAAAAGTGACTTTGTAATCGTAAGGGAAGCAGATAATCAGGATCCATTGTGCAGTGTGAAAGAAAATATTTCGTTCACATGTGAAAATAACTTTGAGCTATTGAACTGGATAAAAATAGTGTATTTTCATATTTTTTTACCATGCCACTCTAAACCTTAGAAAAAGGTAGAGAATTTCTGGTCTAGCTGAAGCTTTGCTGCTTGTGAACTTCCAGCCTGATGCTATTTTATGTAAGGGTTTGGTAATGAGGATCTATCCTGTCACTTTCTTTCTTCTCAGCTTCCGACCCTTTTCCCTGTCACCTGGTTTGAGCATGCTGTGAGTCCTATCCTTTATAGAGGAAAGAAGTGTGAAACAGTAAAGTGCAGAGTCACTGATGTTGGAAGGCACCTCTGGAAATTGTCTATGACAATCCTCCAGCATGAGGAAAAGGCCAACTAAGGCAGGTTGCCCCTAGCCATCTCTAGCTGAGTGTGGGATATCATCAAGGATAGAGATTCCACATCATCTCTGGGCAACCTGTGACAGTGTTTGATCCCCTCTATAATAAAAAGGGGGGTTTGTTACACCTATTGGGAATTTCCCGTGTTTTGGATTATTCTCATTGCTCCTCATCCTGTCACAGGACACTGCTTAGATGATTTTGGCTTTATCATCCTTACGTCCTTCTATCAAGTATTTTTACAAATGCACAAGATCTTTCTGAGCTTTGTCTTCACCATGCTATAGAAGACCCAGCTCCTTCAGCCTGGTGTTCTGTGAAAGATACCCCGGTCTTTTGAGGTTTTTGTGGTCCTGCAATGGACTCTCTCTAGTATTTCCTTGTCTCTTGTACTGGAGTGCCCAAATCTTCACCCAGAACTACAGAAGTATCTTACCAGCTCTGTGAAAAGAGGAGAGACAATTTGCTTGACCTGCTGGCAAATTGACTTGCTGGTGCAGCCCAGGAAATTGCTGCCCATCTTTCCCATGAAGATGCACGACATTGCTCATTTTCAGCTTGTTCCCTAGGACTGAGGTCCTTCTTCACAAAGCTACTTTCCAGCTGTCCAGCCCCCAGCGTATTCTGTGTCTGCAGTTATTTCTTCTCAGGGACAGGACCTTAAATTTCCCTTTGCTGCATTTCATGAGGTCTACCCTTTTCTCCAGCTTGTAGAGTCCCTCTGGATGGCAGCACTCAGGAACATCAATTATTTCTTGTAATTTTCTGTCCCCTGAAAACTCTCTGAGAGTGCATTCAGTCCTGGCATTAATGATGATTTCAAGCAGTATTGGTCCCAGAATCAATGCCTGGAATACACTGTGGACAGCTGGCCTTCAGCTGCTTTTTGTGACACTTACCGCAGTTCTCTGAGCCTGTCAATCTGTCAGTTTTCAGTCCACCTTGTTTGCCACTTACTTAGTCTGTACTTCATCTGTTTGTCTGGGATGTGAGACATTGTGGAACACTCTGTTAAAGTTAAGATGAAGCAACCTCTCTCATTCTCCTCTCTCTCCATGCACCAGGCTGCTCATCTCATCATAGAAGGCTATGAGGTTGTTCACTAATGATTCCCTTTCAATAATCCATGCTGACTGCTCCAAAATAACCTTCTTGTCCTTTATATGTTTGGTCTGTCTAGGCCATCATCTTCCCAGAAGAAACAGCAAAGCTGATCAGCATGTAGATCCTCCAGATCCTCCTTCTTCCTCTTCTTGTAAATAGGAATAATAGCTTTCTTTCTTTCAGTGCTTAGGAACACCCTCTCTAATTGTTGCAATGACTGAGAGAGTGGCATTGTCCAGTTCCCCCAGCACCACTTGGTGCTTCCTGTCAGTTCCCATGGACTTGTGTATATCTAGGCTGTTGAAATGTTCCCTGTCCTAGTCAGCCCCTACATGTTCTAAGTTTTCTTGTGCTGCACTTTACTGCTCGTGTCCCCACAACCTTCAAACTGCCAGATTTCCACAAGGTAGTAAACCAGCTTATTCCAGCGCTAGGAAAATTTTATCTGGGGTACTTCACTGGCCATGGTATGAGGGCTATCCGCATATCTCACCATGAAACTAGGAACATGTTTGCTGCTTCTTCATAGTGTAAGAGCCTTAAAACTCATATTTGTCTTAAAGACTACAAAGACCACTGAAGGGCTTTGCCCACTATGGCAAACTGCATAAAGAATCTGTGACACCAATACTCAACACTGCCCACATATGCCTTTTGGGTTCTGGGAACTTGATATAAGATAAAGGTGGTACTATTGTTCAATTATCTCAGGTTTAAGGAGAAGTAAACACAACTGGAGGAGAAAAATGTATTCACAAGGAAAACCAGCTCATAAGCTGTGGTAAAAATCATCTCTTGCTGGGCCCGGCAGGGGGAGACCTTAGCCCACCAACCCATTTGCTGAGGCCAGGTTTGCACACTAGAGTTTGGGGATTTTTTAAAGTCCTCCACTATGAGGAAAATGCAACTGTACTGGATTTGTCACTGGGGCAGAAAATTAATTTTGGTGTTGCTTCTGTTTGTAAGTGGAAAAAAGGTACTTAGAAAAGCAGTGGAAAATACTCTTGGAGGTATGCCTAGGAGATTTGCGTGTTAAGAAAAAATATTTTATGGGATCTCAATTTTTAGAAAAATTGTTCCCAGTGGCAGCCTTTATATGACTTACTGTGTTGTCTGTTTCCCTGGAGCAAATCAGTATTTTCACCACAGGTGAGAAATCTGGCACTGAGTTGACCACCCAGAGATTGCAAGGAGACTGCATTGGCAAGGGGACCACCCAAATACTGACATTCCACTGTCCTCAAATCAGCAGCAAGAAACGTCTGTGGCATGCACTCAGAAGTACATGCTGGGAATATGAATCTTTCTGGAGAAAGAGAAGGAGAGAACTTGTAGTTTGTAGAAGAAATCTAGTAAAAATATGTGACTGTTGACTAACATAAAAAATACGACATATTTTTATCCTGTACACGTGTGAATGAATGAATGAATGAAATGGAAGTCAGGACAGCACACAAAGATTGTACACCAAAGAGCTGCCAGTTCTGTTTCTAAAGGCACTATGAAAATATGACAAAATGAGTTCTTTGCAGAATAATCATACACGCAAAGGAGAGACTGCTGCTATGGTAGTACTGGCACAGAGCAAAAGGGCCTGGTTCCTACTATAAGTGTTGCTCATTGGTTTAGAGCTCAGTAAAATTGATTTATTCAAGAAGTAATTTTTCCCTGTTCAAACCCCATACCTCTGTGTTTTAGGTGTGTCCATCTCTAGTTACAATAATGTGGATTCTCTTCCCATTGCAGTTATTGTGTTCACTTGTGTGTGCAGTAGAAGACTGAGACTGAAAATTTTAAGCCAGACCACTGTGGATGAATCAGCATAATGAAAATTTGTGACCAAAATTTTATTGTGGCTGCTAAGGAATAGTAGATGCTATGCCTTTTAAGCATCTAAGTAAATTTCGACATTTAATTTACCCCCAGAAACATCATACTATTTAATAACATAATTCTCCTTTGTCTCTGTGTATGCCTTCTTCTATTATGTATAAAACTTTACAAGTTTACTGTAAGTTTACTGTATTCCTGCTGTTAAAGATTGTGAAATGCTCATGTCTGAAATATTTTAACTGAGAGATAAATTGGTCTTAAAAACCCTTACTGAGAAAAAAGTGCTACCTGGGACTTAGAAGAAACTGATATTCTTCCGGTCATGGACAATTATTTCCTGTATTAGCATCCTACTAAGTGCAGTGACTGTTTTTGGTGTATTTTTGAGGATCTGGACTTTAAATATTTCCCAGAGAAAAGTCTTGTGGTGTTAAGTGAAGAACACCAGTGCAGTGCCCAAATGGTAGAGAATTTCTGCAGGGTGTTTATGGGAGAACTGTATGGTATTTTTGCGGTTTTGATTATGACTTGTCCATACCACATGTGCTATGATAAACAATATGAAGGTAAGTAAACTAATATTCACAGATTTATGAAGGTTCGCTTCATTTTTTCCTGCATTAGTGTCTTGTCTGCATTAAGAATATTCATAGATAGTTTATGTATACATACATACACACACACACACACACACACACACATACATATATATATATATATATATATATATATACACACTATAATAAACTAAACTATTCAAGATAGTTTATCTTATGAAATTTCCTGAATTGTCCTGTCTTGGGGCATCATGGATGCTTTTAGGATTTCTTTTTCCTCAAGGATATATGCTGATGGAAATCCACACAGGGTATGTCATGTCTAAGTGTTTCTAGGCTGTAGCAGGTGTGGACTGTCTGGACTTACAAGAGTTTTGAGTGTCTGGGAGGGCGTCTGGGCATGTACTTTCAGAGCTCTCAGCCTCTGGATTTAACTCCTGTTTACTATCTGTCATGGTTTGACACTGGCACAATGCCAGTGCCCCTATGAGGATACCCTCTCCCTGGTTTCTGCTGTGAGATGTGACCAGGAATAAGCAAAGCAGGCTCCTACTCAGGGAAGAAAGAAAACAAAACTTTATTAACTACACTACAACTATGGATAAAAAGGAACATACACAGGGAAAATGAAAACCTCACAAATGCATTTCCTCCTCCCCCCACCAAATTTCCAACCCAATACATCTATTCCTCAAATCACCAACTCTTAGTCCAGCACCACTCTTCAATCAATCCTCAGTTCATCAAGAGGAGAGGAGTCCTTCTTGTACCATGGGCTTCCCCTGGAAACACAGCTGAAGCCTCGTGTGTTTCTGTGTCACTCGTGGCACCGCCCGGAGTACATCTGCCGTCGTGACTTCTTCCTTTTCATGTCCAGTGCTCTCACCACTGAACACGGACCAGAGCTGCTTCTAGGGTTGTCTTTTAAGGATGCTCTGTCCCGATCCAAAAAAGGCACAGTCTCTCCTTTGGGACACCTGTCCCCACAATCTCTCCTTTGGGACACTTGTCCCCCCCATATTTTCTCACCCCCTGGGGCCGAGGGGCACCAACACTGAACCCTCTTGGTTCTGAGGCCATTGCCTCCCCCTAGAATGCAGTCTCTGTGTCACAAGGAACATGGGTCTGTCCATGGCTGTACAAAAAGAGTCCAGCAAAAGCCACTCCATCATCTCTTCCCACTAGGATTCTTCTCTACTCTTCTACTATCTCTCGCTCGCCCAGACCTCTCTCACACTTGCACATTTCCTTCCTCATCTTCCACTCTATCTCTCTTCTAGGAAGGGTCAATGATCTGTAAAGTTCTCATTCTCCAAAAAGGGGTTAAAAGCTCCTACAAGTGGCTGGCTGAACCCTCCCTTCTTCTCCGTCCCAGCCGTGCTGCCGGCACAGGCCCATGTTTATCAAGCTTCAAGGTTACAGTCCCAGGCAGCGGCTCTCTTTCTCTCTCTCTCTCTCTTTCTCTCTCTCTCTGTGTCTCTCAGGGGGGGCTGCCCGATGGCTCCCGGTGTCTCTCTCTCTCTCTCTCTCTCTCTCTCTCTCTTCCGCCCTTCCACCCCCGGGCTCAGGCCTACCTCTCCCGGCCACATGGCTTTCCCCTCCCCCTGCCCAGCCAGCAGCTGGGCCGGGGGAGAGACCCGAACTCTTTCCCGCCGGAAACCCAAGAGACCCTCCCAGGGGAGAGCTCTGCTTTTAACCCCGTGTTCTCAGTGGCGTGTCCATGTCCTAATGGCCAGGTTAAATGCCAATATTAAAGTCTGAATATCCATTGGCCAAAACACAGCATCCCAAAAAACACATTTCCTGTCAAACCACCACACTATCAAATACAGTTACATTTTTTGTGCTGTGTTGGACTTACAGGCACATCCACAAATGTTTGTGGTCTCACTGGATTTTCTCCTTCCTGTAAGTCAAGATGAGAACTTGAGTGTCTCTGGATACTTACATAACACAGGGGAAAAATAGGCATAGCTTTGTATTTGACCGGTCTGTTTTACAACAGAATCTATGCTTAGTTGTAATGCAGTCAGCCAGTGAACAGTTTTGTCTCCAGCACTGACATAAATAGAGGAATGGAAACCTTATGTACATTGGTGAAAGACAGTTTGCTGCCTTCATCATTAATACTGAACAGATACCATGCACTCTGTGAGAATGACTGTGAAAGTCAGGTAGAATGCCTTTTGGAATCTGATGCAAATTTAGATTATGGACTGCAGTTCTGCATCTCTTGGACCAAATGTGAGTAAAGTTACAGGAGAACTAGTTGAGTGTTTGGTTTGCCGAGCCCGATTTTCTTTCCAGTATCAGCCTTCTTTGAGATATTAGATTAGGAATTACCTAATGCGCAGTGAAAGTGGCCCTAATTCTGTTTTTCCTTACTAATGTCAGCCCATTACTTTATAAATCTCTTCTCTCTCTCTCTCTTTTTTTTTTTTTTAATCTGTTGGGGTTTACTTTCATATTCTCTTTTTCAATTTTTCACACTTTATCTTTACAGCTTCCTGATTTTCTTTCATGGATTCTTTCTGGCAGTGCTATAATTTATGTATCTTATAATATTTTAACAGATGCTGTTTTGGAGATATCCAGACTTATCTAAACAGAGCTGGAATTTAACCTCTTGGCATCATAATTTCACTTGTGTTTGAATTGCAGAAACTGTTTGAAGACTCCAATTGAATTATGACCTTATTGTCCAAAGCAGCCTATGTACTTCTCCTAAGAGACAGATCAAAAAGTAAGAGGTTGACTTTGCTCATTTATCATTTTTTGGTATAAGGCAGTATGATGCATACAGACTGGCAGGAAAGATATTGAGAATACTGAATTATTAGAAAGGAAATAACAAGTTGCAGTTTCCTTTATGTCTCTTACATTTTGGTTAAATTTCTGTCTCTTGTAGGCTAGTAGGTAATAACATTGTCATGAGATTGTTGACAAAAGACCATTTTTATATGTTTTGTAATAAACGAGTATAGATTTGTGGGTATTTTGTCTTTTGCATATCCTGAGGTTCTTATTAATTTGTTTAATTGAAATGATTTGTCCTGAAGGTTTTCTTAGCCACCAAAAATGTATCAAGATAGCCATTCTATTAAGAGAACTAATGTTCAGAAACATGTGGCAATGTCAAATGAAGAAATACAGCTCCTGTAGTTTTTTTTTCAGGAATCCTTTTTGGTTTGGGTCTAAATGGTGTTCATAGGTCATTAAACATTGTATAACCTTACCAGTATAGAGTTTGTGAATATAGTTCAGAAGCATGGTACAGAACATACAGAACAGCGTGATAAATAGTGTTGAGGAAGCAGACTTTTCTACTCATCTACATGCCATGTACAAGTTCTCTTTTTCTCTTAGTATGAGAATAGAACCTGATAAAAATTTTATGTCAATATATATTGCCATTTCTGGTAAAATATTATTGCAATTTTTTGCCTCTTTCCAGTCAGCATACTGAGAACTCTGAAAAATATGATGCTATTTTTAATGATCCTAAGATTTACTTCTGATTTTTTCCTCAACTGAAACTTCTCATGTGGTTATTTTTGCTACTTTCCCTGAAGAAAATACAAAATCATGGTGGAGCTGAGGTTGGAAGGGATCTCAGGAGGTCATCTGGTTCAACTTCCCTGTTCCAGTAAGGAGACTTGGAAAATGTGCCCAAGACCACGTCTCTCAAGGATGGAGATTCCCCCACATCTCTGGGCAATCTTTGCCAGAGCTCAGTCACCTTTCCAGTAAAAAAGCATTTTCCACTGTTCAAATGGAACCTCCAGTCTTTCAATTTGGGCCTGTTGCCTCTGGTTCTGTCATGGGGAACCACTGGAAAGAGACTATGTCTTGTTAGTGCCCTCCCTTCAGGAGTGTGTACAATATCAGGGGATTCCTCTGAGCCTTTTCTTCTACAGCCTGAACCACCTCAGTCTCTCAGTCTTTCTTCAAAGGAGACATATTCTAGTATTTTCAGTAGCTCTACGTCGCTCTCACAGCTGGGCACAGAACTCCAAGTGTGGCTTCACTGGTGCTGAATGGAGGGTCAGGGTCAGGATTACCTGCCCCACAACCTGCTAGCCACTCTTCTCTTCATGCAGCCCAGGATTCCATTAGCCTTCTTTGCCACAAGGGCACAATGTTGGCCTGTGTTCCAGCGGTACATCCATGGTGATGTGATGTTACAAAGTGGGTCATTTCAGATAGGCTGCTTTCAGATATACATGTCCATGGGATGAAGTAATTTGAGTATAAATTTCATATGGTATTTTAGTCTGCATTGTTTTTAAGCGTATGTAGCAGCCTTATTAACCAGCTGAGGTACTGAATATTGGCACCTTTTGTTTTTGAAATCACCCAGTCTTCCACTGGAGTCCTCTGATCTCATGACAGCAAGCTGAGAATTTACCTCTGCAGCAATGGAAGTGGCTATATGGAGATCTTGAAAACTCCCACTCTGCTCTCAGCAGAGATGAATCTCAGCTCTGTGAGGGGTTAGATTCAAACCTAAATGGGGTTCAAATTCCTGTCTTGGCTTTAGGGCGTGTTGTGTTCATGCCAGCTGAAGAACTGTTTGCACACCTGGTGGCTTAATATAATGCTCATTCATCAGAAACCACCAGCCTAAGGAACCACACAATGCTTATTCTGTAGGAGTGTGTTAAACATTAACCAAGAAGAAGAATGGGAGAGTTATCAGCCCATTTACTGGTAACAATGCGAATGAATAATGAAACAAAACTGTATCATAAATTTCTGGTCAACCGCTGAAATCTACATACACTATTTAATACTTTTCTCTATTGTATATTCTTTATAAGAAATGGCAGATTCCTTATGGCAGTTCTACACTAATGTGAATTAGCATTTTCCGTTTCTGTGACTAGCAGCAGATACTTTGGTTCCTATGGAGATACTTAGGAGAAGAGGGCTCTGAATGTCCTCTGAAAGACCTGCAGGTTGTTCTGCTTTCTGACAGAACAAAATCATAATTTCAAAATTTCTATTTCTAGCTCTTCAACACAATGTCATAACAGAAATCAAGAATTTTGCATATTGAAGATCCATTTCTTCTTTGGGACTGTATCTTACACCTTTTTGGTACCCATAAGTGATATAAATTTTTGAAATTTTGTCCTGCTATACAGGTAATGAAAAATACTTCACATTTGATTAAAAAAAAAGTGACAAGTGTGTGTAGTTTCCATGAGTTTTGAATCTACTATAAAAAGATTGAGAGACATATGATAATCTTTTTCTTTTGATTATGCAAGGATTTTACCTCCAAATCTCCAAATTACATTTAATTAAAAAAAAAATTAAACTTGCACATATATTTTATATAGAGGTATGCAGATATGAAATTTGAAAACTTCACCTTCAGCTGAATAGTATATTCCTATGAAGAGTTACATTCTGTGTGCATGTCTACAGGGCATGAAGTTTTCTATCTACAAGACTGCATTCATATATTAAATCTTTTAATATAGGTATGTATATAGATACATCAGTTTAAAAATATATATGTGTACATAGGTATGTATATGAATATATATATGTAACACTTGTTTACTTTTCTTGAACTGTAAAGACAGCAAGCTATAGAGTCATAAAGAACAAATTGTGCTTACATCAGTGTCTCATCATAGATATAGCACAGAAGGCATGAGAGAATGTTTCTTCATAGACCTTCTGTGTAAGCCTCCATTTGCTAATGCATCTCTAACAAAAATTCCGAGATTCATGGCCCCCTTATTAGAACCCCCTCTGCTTGATATTGCTTCCATTTCTGTTGGAAGCTGAGATCCTTGTTGCTGCCAGCTTTTATTTAAGAATGAGCATGCTGAGGAATCAGTGCTGCTTTGTGAAGAAAGCCTAGGTGAGTACTAGCTTTTATCTTTGAACTCAGATGGCTCAGCAGGTAGTTGACTGCTCCTCCTGCTCACTTTAAACTTTAAGTGCATCTTATCTCCCAAAATGATTTGTCTTTTCTTTGCAACAGTTTCTTTACTGAGTCCACAAGAGAACAAAATCTTGGATGGAGCTAGAAAATGAGGGCATCTTTTCCTCGGGGTAATGTACATTTGCAGCTTTGTGAAACACTGTTCCATCTATTCCAACACAGTATTTTCTAATAAAAACATCCAATGAATGGTCTGAAGCCTACCTTGGTGGTTTCTTTTTCCCCCCTAGGGACAAACTTCTTTGTTGTGTATAAAGGTATAAAGATTTCAAATGTGCATGAGGATCACAAAGTGCAGCACAGCATTGTTTGGGCATAGTGCCTTGTTCCTGAAAGCATATAATGTCTTTCATGTAAAACCTTGTTCCTATTCATGTGTTACCATGGCACTGTGCCCAAGCTAATGGCTCTTGCATCTTGTGGAATAAAATGTGCTACAGCAGCTATCCTGTATTGGCCTCTGAAGCCAGTGTGGTTTTCACTCAATGTTGTCTTGCTTGGTGTCATGTAGATATGGCTTACACAATTCTCTTGGTTTTGGAAGCTTCTAGCTAAAGCTGTTTTTCTACATATTGAGGAAAAACCAGTAATTTAACATAATATAAATGCAGTAAGCCTGTTGTTTTTTTAAAAATTCTGCTTGTCTATCATGCTATTTTAATAAGAACATAGTATATTGCAGTCTCCTTTTACTAAGCCTTTGTTATGCCTTAAATACAGAATTGTTTTGAATTTAAACACTGAATGTACTCCAGAGCACATCAGATTCACACAGCTAAGGTCTTAGACTGAAATGAGGCAAAATTTTTAATTTCATTAGAAACCAAATCCACATCATAGCTTTGAAGGATGAAATCTCATAAACTAGTCCCAAAAAACAGAGAACATCTTTCTGAGTTCATGATAAACAGTTTTAAATGGACTTCTGGAATATTGCAATGTGTAATATCAATGTTTTCTGATACTCAGTGAATAAGCATTTCTAGTATTTTTGTTCTAGCACCTCACCTGTCAGGAGATTCAATCACGTATGTCAAATGCTAAGAAGGCTGGCAATTCTGTAAGCATCAGTATTCCTGCAAGAAGAATGGAAAAACTCATGGCAGACAAACTCAGTGTTGTGCTCAGGATTTTACTTACACATTGTGGAGCTAACAACATCTGCACTTAACACAAAATTCTCCAATATTTCTGCCTGCTTCAAGTGGCTTATGTTACTTTCTCTTCAGGAAAGTCATTGATAGAAAATGTATTTCTTCAGATGTACTGCTACAGTCTTATTAAAGCAAGTAATATTGGAAAATTTGCACAAAATCAATGTAGGAGTTTTTTTCTTTGTAGAACTTTGCCAGTCCTGTTGCTATCCTGTGGACTATAAGTATCTCCAAATTGAAAATGGCTGTTTGTGCCTTTTACTCTGTTCATACCAGTCAGTTTCCTTGCCTGTGAGAATTGAAACTTGAAATCAGGTTGTTACTTGAACAAGGTTCTCTTAATGTGCACTTTCCTTGCTTGGCAAACTTGCTTGCTGATAAGCAAGCAGACAGCACAGTAGGATGAGATTATGAGTGTTGTATAACACAGTTCTCTTTCTCCCCATTTTCCTTTTTTTTTGTTTTGTTTTTTCTCATTCTCTGGAAACAGTGCTCCCAGGCACTCTTGTAAAGCTGACAGTCCAGAAATATAAACACTTCTGAAATTTTTCCCAGTCTGAGATTTCTGACTTGCTTCTTGTGGCATAGCCAAATCAGAAAGGATACCCAAGTAATTTTTGTGGAGGATGTCACTGGAAAAGGGAAGGCAGAGTCAGTCTGAAGATCCCAGAGACATGAACCCAGGAGATAAAAGAGCTAAAGCCATTAGCACTTTGTGTGACTGCTGTGGTTACTTAAAGCTGCACAAAAGACAGAGAACAATGGTAATCGTTCAAGTACATGTTTACTACCTCTTTACTATGCCTCTTCTGTGCTTTGATGGGCTTTTATATGTTTTTCACCTGTTCAGTGTTATCAGCTGCTAGTAAAAGCTATCTACTTAACACACATAATTTAGATTGCCTGAAAATAAACTACATGTAAGGTCTGTTGGATGTTGTGTTTGTTGAGGACTTCAAATTTACCAGCACGTTGTAGCAATTGTGGAGAGACATGGGAACCTACCCCAGTGCTCCCACAGAAAAAGTTCTTGTTTGGAGGGCAGTTGAACCTGACATGCCTTGGGAAAATGGCTTAAGACTACTGCACAGGAAGTGTAAGAATAAAATCCTTTGCAAATCGATGGTGTGGCAGTTTGTGTTGGCCCCCAGAGCACCTTGTCATGAGGGAAAACACATATTAAGATATAAAGGCAATACACACCCAACCTGTGCCAAAAGAATATTTTGCTCCTTATTTGCATAACAGAATTAAATTTTATTTTTCCATTTGCAGGGATTGTGAGCAAAGAAGATACTCTAGAGTCCTGCTATAATGTAGAAATCACAATGGGCAGAAAATACTGTCTCCTGTCTTAGTATATAGTCCAGTTCAGGCCCTAAAAAAATCATCTGAAGGCTATATGTCCAGGCAGTTGTTCTTCCTGGGTGACACAGAGCAACCCCAATGGACACAGGAGTGCTTTTAACATCATGAGTCAATCCTCAGTTTTCATTTGTGTAGGGCTGAAGTCATATGAGATCTGGCTTTTTGAAATGTTTAAATATAGATGCAGTAACTGCTTGTTTGGTCTTTTCTCACATATAAGCCTGTGAGCTCACTGAGACTTTTGTCTGACTCTGTTTTTTATATAGTAAATAGTTGAGTATGCCTTGCCATTAAACCAGTGTTGCATTTAACCTTGCATTTTGTAAACTCACAGCTTTATATCAATTAAGTATATTGTTGCTTCTCTTTTATGAGTGCAGTGCATAATTCCCTCTGTGACAAGGCCTGTCCTAGATACAGTGAGCAATCACCATGTGCATTCAGAACATCCTGATCCAGGAGAGAACATTATCCAAATTATCCTGAAGATAAAGGGAACTTTTGTCTCCTTCCTACAGACTTATTTGTTACAGCAGTCTCACTTGACTGCTATGGGAGCACTTTGAAGATGTTCCTGGATAAGGATGGGGGACTTCTGCTTCAGCTGCAAATTAGATTAGGAAATCTGGCTCTTTTCCTGGCACGTGGGGATGATTATGAAATGGATGATAGACATTCTCAATGCAAGGGCAGGCAGTGCCAAGCCTGTGCCTTCTTTCCTCCCTTTCTGTCTGCTTTCATCTAGAAGGTACAGTGCAAGCCAGTGCTTGGCCCCAAGAAGTTGTCTCAATGAGAGTGGCTGCCTGCATACTCACTAGTACTGGCTGTGGACCTTGGATGATGGAGATGGACAAACACCAAGTGAAACTGCAAGAGGAATGTGCCATGTGTGTGAACTTCAGGTTTTTGTTCATGAAATGGATAGGATGGTCTGAGGAGCACTGAAGGTAAGATGCTGACATCCCATGGACCTATTATCCTTATTTTTGAACAGTGAAAGAAGAACTTTGTGAGATGAGGGCAGTGGTGGTGGCTCTGTTTCTGTGGGCTCAGATGTACCACCTGCTCCAGTTGTGCAATAGCCCTCCATGGGGTCTACCAGGCAATATGCCAACCTTTGCCCTTGATGCTCCCTGTCAAAGATGTAGCTTGGTGAAGTTAGATTTCATATGTCAAGGCTTTCCCATGTTGTCTTAATTGTTGTCACTGTTCAATAATGAGCTGAAGTGGTCTATATGCACCTCAGTGGTTCTCAGAGCAACCTGGTTGGAGCATTGTTGTCCCAGACACCTGGTGAATTCCAGTGCCATGACAATGTGAGTGAGGATTTTGCTTTGAGAGTCCTCAATGACTGCTTATAGTGCAGTAGATGCATGGCACAGACATACCCATATGGGTCCCAGTGCTAGATAAGGGTCATTTGAGCTCTGATAGCTCCATTTAGCTTTTGGAAAACTATTTTGAGATCACCATGTAGTGTAACAGAGAGAATGGGCAAGTGAGTTCAACTAAACATGCAAGAAACTGCACTGTTCCTGCAGTGCAGTTTCTTGTATGTTTATTCTGCTGGTAAAAACATAGAAATGGGCTAAGATTTGTCTCTAAATGAATAAATGTGAATTCAAAATGCATTTTGGAGGCAATGTGTCCTTAAACTTCTAGCAGTTCATGAGAAAACATGTCACCTCCAGCTGTCAGTGAGTGCCCTGTTAGTTCAGGACTGTGTTTGCCTGGTTTGCCCCTGCCCCCTTACTGGCTGAACTGGTGACACCATCACCTCGTCTCCTCCATCACAGTCCTCTAAGGGAACAGTGGCACTGCTCAGCTGTCAGCTCACCATAGAGCAGCTGCAGGCGCAGAGAGGGTAAGGCAACATGCCTGCCAATCTTGTTTCTTTTCTTCCCCTCAGATTTACAGCTGGTTTGGGGTGGATTTTTATTTTGGTAATTGGGAAATCTAATTAGATATCCTGGAGTCCTGATTAAGTGGCTTTTGTGGTTATAAGATATTTTGAGAATAATCATCTGTGAAGACTAGGGACCCGTGTTCCATTTGCATGTGCAATTTTTATGACTGTGTGAATAAGTTCTGTGATTGCCTGTAGGAATTTAGAGTGTTTGCCCAAATGGAAGAAATTACAAATACTTCCTAGCATTCAGTTTTTAAGTCTCTGATTTTAGAATTAGGGAAAAAAACTGACAGAAAATACTATAATTGAATAGAAATGCAAGAACAGAAATCACATTCTGTTCACATAAACTGTCTTTTTTGGCAATTTGTGTTATCAGCTCGTGGAAAGTTAAAATTTTGCAGTGATTTTAACACCTGGTTAACCACCACAGAATGTCCTTGGTAATGAGTAAGTACCATGGTATGGAACACATGCTAATTGTGTTCCAATTAAACAGCATTCACTGCAATTACATCTCATTAGGTAAATAATTTCTGAGGGAGATATACTAATTAAGTGGTTTTACTCATTATGTATTTCATGATTATGATGTGTTTACTAAATTTACAGCTGTGCAACTAAAGCTATTTAGAACTAAACATGCCAATATTTACAAAATACACAGAAATTGCTTATGATCTGTTTTCTTTGTTGCTATTTATGAAGGGTATGAGTTTTCCTTGGAGCTGCTGTAACAAACAAATGCTCTCCAAGTGTTTTGAGACCCTCTGGAACATAAATGATTTTATAAATTTAAAATGCCATTGTTATTTAGTTCTCTGACATGCCTTCTACTGTTGAGCAGCTGATTTATTTATTTAAAATAATACTAAGTTGTCTGTTTTAACAATATTTTGTCATGTATGTAGTGGATTGGCCCTGGCTAGTCACCAGCCCACTCTATCCCTCTGCTCCTTGGCTGGAAGGGGTACAGAAAATAGAGCCAAAGGCTTGTGGATTGTGATAAGGACAGGGAGGGATCACTCACCACTTACCATTGGGGCAAAACAGGCTGAACTTGGAGAAATTAGTTTATTTTATTTCAAATCAAATCAGAGGATAATGAGAAGTATAAACTAAGTCTTAAAGCACCTTCTCCCCACCCTTCCCTTCTTCCCAGATTCAGCTTCATTCATGCTTTTCTCTACCTTGACACAGGGGGAAAGCAATGGGGGTGGTAGTCAGTTCATCACACATTGTGTCTGCTGCTCTTCCCTCATCAGGGGAAGGATTCTTAACAGTCTTCCCTTGCTCCAGTGTGGGGCCCCTCCCACAGAAGACAGTCTTCCATGAACTTCTCCAGTGTGAGCTGCTCCCACAGGCTGCAGTTCTCCACAAATTGCTCCAGTGTGAATCCCTTCCACAGCATGGATCCCTTCCTTCAGGATCAGGCTGCTCTGTAGTGGGTCTCCTGTGGGGTCACAAGTCCTGCCAGCAAACCTGCTCCCATCTGGGCTCCTCTCTTCACAGGTCCTGCCAAGAGCTTGCTCCAGCACAGGTTTCCCACAGGGTCACAGTCTCCTTCAAGCACATTTATCTTCTCCAGAGTGGGGTCCTCCATGTGCTGCAGGTGGATCTCTGCTCTACTGTGGAACCACATGGGCTGCAGGGGCACAGCTGCTTCACCTTGGTCTGCACCAGGGGCTGCAGGGGAATCCCAGCTCCAGCCCCGGAGCACCTCCTGCCCTTCTTTCTCACTGACTTTGGTGTCTGCAGGGCTCTTGCTGTCATGTGTACTCACTCACTCCTCTGTTCTCTGGCTGTGACTGCTGCTGCACACGTTTTTTCCCCCTTCGTAAGTACATTGTTCTGGAGGCACTGCCACCATTGCTGATGGGCTTGACCCTGGCCAGTGATGGGTCCATCTTGGACACAGGGGAAGCTTCTGGAAACTTCTCACAGAATCCATGTCTATAGCCCCCCTACTACAAAAGGTTTGCCACAAAAACCCAGTACACCATGTAAAGCTGTTTAATACAAGATTGCAATCAGCTGGAACACTTAGGCTCAGAAAAGATTATTTTTTATATCTTACAACAATTTATCCCCTGTTTGAATTATGAGCATTTTGTTCCTTTTTGAGCAGAGACCATTTTGTTAATTTCTTGATTGCACTTTCCCAGAAGCCACAATGTATTAATAGTCTATATGTAGCTAGGAGAACTTTATTAAGTGTTAGCTTTTATACAGCTTTACTTCCAGCAAATTAGGCTTCCATATCACACACATGAGCCTATCAGAGTGAAGATGTTTTGATGGTTATCATTTGTGCCTCGGTAAACACAGCATCAATTCAAGAAACCCATGTTAGAAGCCAAGAGGGGTAGAAAATTAACAGAGACTCTTGACCTTACCAGGTGACAGGCCAGGATTGTGATGGATCATATATTTGGAATCAAGAGACAAAGTTCAATTCCCATTCATCATGGCAGTTTGACAGACTCCTCCTGCAGAGTTTTCTGAGCTATGCCATCTTTCATGGTTTTCATACTCTTTGGTAGCTTAATTCAATTTAAATGCCTTCTTTTTTCCTGATTTCTCCTTTTGCATTTCAAACTAATTTAAGATAAAATGGTGGATCTGCAGAACTTTTGAACCAATTAAATTACTTTCATTGGTTTTCTGTCCTGTAGGCTCTTTATTTCACCTCTTCTCCTCAGTGAGATCTCTGTATCTTGGGAAACACTCAGAAGCTCAGAGGCCAGAAGGCTTGTTCTGCTTTTGTTCATCTCTTGAAAACATAAAGCTATCACTATCCAGCCTCCTCTTCTCTTTGTAGCCTTCCTTTCCTGTTAGCAGACAAGCAATTAAATTGTTCTCTTTTGCCTTCACTGCAGTTTCATTCACAGAAGAATCTGGCCAGGTGTTTGTATAACTAACATTTCTGTGCAGTCTTGAGGGACACCTGAGCTGTTTCTCAAGGCAGTGAAGCTGAGACTGTAAAAGGTTTCTGAAAGGCACATACAGTTTTGCAAAGAATATCTTTTCAGAGGTATTCCTCTGTGGTTGCCAAAGCCCTCATGGGTGAGAGCTCCTGACTGTGACCTCTGGAAGGAAACTGGAAGGTCTAAACAGACAATTTTGAATCGTGGGCTTCTTCCTGAAGGTGCCTCTGAAAGCTTCATTACAGCTGGATACAAATTCAGGAGAAATGCAATCATCCTTAGTTTGATATTTCTCACTCTGATACTTCAGACTTCCTAGGGAGGTTGCAGAAATTTGAAAACCATCCTAGTCTAAATCTAATGTTCCTCATCTCCAGTCCATACACAGCACCTTTGCCCTCAAGTTCTAGAATTTTCAAGCAGACTTCTGAAACATACATGCAGATGATGACATGTGCCTTACTATGAGGAGATTATCCAGAGATTGAGGGTTAATAACTCCCACTTGTGCTGTCAAGATCAGCCTCAAGCACCCTCTGTGCCAGTGTACCATGTGCACCTTCACTGTTACTATTAATCTACTTTTCTTCCTCCCCCACTCTTTTATAAGTGAGTAGTGAAAATGTTTAGAATATTTCCAAGAAGGGATTTGTCTTATCTGAGCAGAAAATGACATGAAAGTCAGATCTGCCTGTATTAATTTATATAACTAGGTGACACAGAGAGAAACAAAGATTAGATATATCACAGATTAGCAAATTGACTTTGGGCATAGTTTTGTAAATTTTTTTCTTTTCATACCATTCTCAATAAGTTGGAAATAACATTCTGAAACGATTTTAATATTTTTAAAAGTGGTCTCAAAAATTCTCAAGCTTGTTTTTTTCTCTCACCTCAGAAGTTTGCCTCTTTACAGGGTTTGCAATGAAAAAGGCTAGATTACATTTAGTGTAGTCTCTATGCATGTACAAGAAAATAGGAATAGCAAAGCAAATAAAAATTAATCCATGTGTGTAGGCAGGTGGAGAAGGCATTTTGTGAGTTTACTTGGTAAGTCATTGACTTTCTAATGCATCTTGATTTTTTCCTACCAAAAATCCTATTGCAACTTGGAGCAGCAACAGGAAATGGCATTCTTGAAATTTCAGACATACTGCTATATAAATTGGAAAGAGATACTGTGGCTTAAGCATAAACTGACTAATTAAAAATTAGGGCTAGTGAAACTGTGCAAAGAACTGCAGAGTAATTTCCATCCTTGTTTTTGACCGGGAGGAAGGTGTTTAATATGCAGTCATAAGTTTTTATTTCTCCTCTTTTTTTTTATTGCCTTTTAAATTTGTTTGCCTACACAAGCAAATTTGTATTTAGGTGTTTGTTAGTAATAAAGCCCAATGAACCAATTCATTTAATTGAGCTTAAAATTTAGATTTGCAAATATTCTCTAACCTTTTCAGTTCTTCACCATTTGGAATTACATTTACAGTCTTATTGTGTCACAGAGAATGGTCTTAGGAATCATGCAAAAAAATCGTTGGTGAAAAAGACCTGAACATTTCCCTTTACCTGTTGGAGTGTTAAAACTCTTAAGCTGAGATTTGAAATGCTGCTGCAAAGTAGGTACGAAGTTAACTAGTGACTACATTGATGCAATGATTTATTGCCACCATGTAACTGTGCAAAAACAGTCATGGTCACAGTTCACAGATGCCTTGTTGGCTATTTTATTTCCTAGGTGACTTTTGTCATGTTCATCAGAAGCTTACCAGGCCCTTTATGCAATAGAGAAGTCAGTTGAACTTCAGCCCAAGGAACTCTCAGATGGCAACTCCATGATGGGTCTGCTCTTGGATTTTTTCTAGCACTTGGATTTTTCTTAGACTGATTGGAGTAGTTCAACTACTCCAATCATAATTTCTTTCAATCAGCAGCATACAGATCCCTGATATCAAGATCCCTTACTGATGATCCCCTGTGACACAAAGAATAGTTTGCCACAAATTTAATCTAATTCCAACTCTTGTTAGACTTTTCATATGCTTTATCTTTTCACAAAGTTTCCTTTAGGTTTTTCCATATTGCCTTATTGAGGAGTATACCCCTTTTCAGTTACGGCGGCTTGGTACTGTCCAAAAGTTTTAGTCAGGATTGAGGCTACCACTGAAAGATGTTTGATGCTGTGTGAGCTTCTGTTGAGCTGCTATTTTTGGTGCCAGATATTCTGGGTTTGATTTCCTAGAAATGACTCAGTCAGCATTGTGTGCAGTGCAGCATCTTCTGCAGTGCTGAAAACTAGAGCTATTCTTTTACCTGTGAGGTGGTTTTCTCAACTGCTTGGTTGAAATACTCCAGTAACATCCCCAGAAATGTATCATAGAGACATTAATTTGCTGTGGGAACTGAGTCCTGTGCTTCTCCAGGCTATCTGCCAAGGAAAACTTGAATTAACAGCCCTGAGAGTAAAGCTGGGGTAAACATCATGTACTTGAGCTAATTTTTTTCAGCTAACCTGAACAGTAACCATCTACATTTTTATTCTTATTGTCACAAGTCTAACTTGTTGGCATGAAATTCTAGTGCTTAAGGTTCTTGCCATGGCATCCTCAAGATACCTAAGAGCAGTGTGAAGGCTGCTTTGAAATGCTTCTCAAGAACTTTAGTGTTTTCTGTCAAGGTCAGTGGTCTCAGGCAATTTTTCGACTAAGGTGATATAACATCAAATATATAGATAAGCTGACAGACAATTAGATGCCATAAAGTCTATTTCTGCATCTTCTCTGTCGTATTGCAGCTGGTCTGGAGCTGCCTTCTAAACTCAACCAACCAAGGAGAAAACAAGTCCCCGGATAAGGTGGGGATAGGTTGGATTCAAACGCAAGCAAAGACCCCAGCCAACCCTGATACACCACTGAGCAGCGAGTGGAGAGAGGTCCCAAACAATCAAGTATCTGAGCCTGGGAAATCCAAAGTCCCTATAAAAGGGGCAGCCACATTAAACTCACTGCTGTTTGCTGATGACCCATGGTGTTGTGTCATGTGTTTGTCTCCAGCCTAAGACTCCATGTAACACTTCTCAGCCTTGGCTGAGTTGATTAACCTTACTTAGACATTTCCTCCACTTTTGTAGTGGAGATAGCAGTACTGAAGAGGTTTACAGATGATCCACAAAAGTTGAAGATCTACTTCCTGCTGTATTGTGATTATTTCCCCTTTTGCTAGTCTTTCAACTTTCAGACAGTATATTTTTCTTTATGTGATTCAGAAAGTTTTTACTGACTTAGTGGAGTGACAAAGTCTGAATTTCAATGCTAGCTTCAAGGAATTACTTTTACTATCAACTTCCTCCTCTTACTTTACAATTTACTAATTCCAACATGAAGAATTTAGATATATTACCTTCTTGACTGAATATTTTCATTCTTCATATCCTGAAACCATGGCTTTATCAGCTGTAGAGGAAATTGTTGGTGTTCTAAACCTGAAACAGGCTAAAAGCAGAGAACAGTTTTTTAATGAGGATATGGTCTTCAGGATATGTTGCTATAATCACTTACATATGGCATCTTAAAAACATAATCAATGAGGCTATAGCTTTTCCTCCTCCCAAACCTACATTTAACACTATAAAATTAAAACATCTGGGTTGTTTTATTTTTTTCCTTTTTCTATTTCCCCCCCCTTTTTTTTCCAAAGTAGTAACACACACTTCAAGTGATATTTATAAGACAGAAATGTGGTTCCTTGTCTTAGTTAACAATAGTACTGAAAGATTGCATTTTAAAATAGAAATATTCTAAACTGGGAGCTTGAGAGGTAAGCCCCCTTGCTAATTTTAGTTGAATTGAAGGATTCATATCTCTGGTTGCATAGTCACTTGTACACGCTATTTCTACTTCTACCTAAACTCAGAGAGACGTCTTTTTCTGGTTATGACTCTAAGCTAATACCTTACAAGGACAACATGTCTGTAAGATTTCACTGCTCAGGAGTATATGCATTTTTTTTAGATTTATGAGGCTTCAACCAACATCAGGGTCCCCTTGTGATAGAAAACACACAGTGGGAATCTTGGGTTTCAGGAATTTGTACTGAACAAACAAGGCAGACTCTGTTTCAAACCAGGCGGTGTGCCAAGGTAGAGGGCAGCTCAGGGGCTTGCTGGAGCTCAGACAGGAATTGAGTTGAGCTGAGCAGAACAGAGCTGAGATTTTCACAGTGCTAAACCACAAGTTTAACTGCAAAACTTCAAAGCACCATTGTGAAGTTTTGATTCTGCTGAAGCCAAACACAAATCCTGATGCTGATTAGGCTTTAAACCTAGGCCTGAATACTAAACAAGATAAAATCTAGTGGTACATCTGAGACCTGATTCCTCTTTTAATATCCATTAAAATATCTCACTGTTGGCTCAGATGGTTTAGAGAAGCCAATGAAAACACAACATTGCAGATTCTTGAGACTTTTGAAATATCTTGTCTGGTCTTTAGTCCTGTGTGCTTTTTGCTACTTATAATGCAGAAATACTAATGCTTGTAAGAGAAATACTAAATTTCCTGCAATTAGAACAGAAAATTAATTTTGTTGTAAACTGAGGGCAAGAATAGAAACACAGAAGGAGCTCCATGAGAAATTTAAAAGTGAGCTGAGTACAGCTAAGTTGTTAAATGAAATGGTCCAAAGAACTGTGATGAGTAGCTGAAAAAACACTACAACTGAAGCATGATCTATTAGAGTTTTAATACTAGGGTTGTTGAATTGTTCACAAAGTACTCTAAATAGACAACTTAATGAAAGCTGTTTCTTAATGTTCATATTTAGTTCTTGGCTTACAGTTTAAATTCAAAGATATCGGCATGTGTTTACTTCTGCCAAGTAGATTTTGGTGTTTGTTTTTAAGGTGGAGTAAGTCTGATGAGGGTATTGATAAGCAACAGATTACAAAGCATACATAGAGATAATGGAAATAACCCATGAATTTCGTTCTTCTGGCTTAAACGCCTCTATTCACAAGTGTGCTATTCTCCTTTAGATCAAATGTATCCATTCAACCCACATTACAGATCTCAGTTGCTTAGCAGGGTTGAGATGAAATCTGAAGAACTGTGCTCTGTCGATATGTAACATTTCTGCATGCTGGCCTGCATGCAGTCTTTGGCTGCTGAAGGCTGGAATATGTCAGATTGTGCATGTCTCTGTCACCCAGCAGAAGGTTCTCAGTGTCTTCAGCTGGCTTTTGCTTCCTTTTTTGCTTTTAGTTTAATCACAGACATTATGGCTGTGTTTCCAGAGTTGTAGGTACTCAGCATGGCAGCAAACTTTCAAGCAGAAAAGGTCACTTAGCTGTTTTTTTTCTCATGGAGCTGTGGACATTTCCTCCACTGTTTAGATTAGCAAGGAAGCTTCTTTTCATCTTCCATGCTGTACATAACGGGGAACATGATTTATGAGGACTCAGGGTGAGTGTCTTGCAGAGGTATGATGTGCGGAGATTCTGTTGCACAAATACTTAATTGTTGGAACCCTGGATGCTGAGAATTTTTAAACTTTCTGTGCTGAGAGGCATAGACTCACAAGAGAGCACTGCCTTTGACCTGAGGCTGTGGAAAAGGCTTCCAAAATTTATTAATAGTATGGGGATTACGGTTAGAAGTGTGTAATACCACAGGCTGGAAAACTTAGAGTTTGGGGTTTTAGAATATAGAAATAAATATGAAGCAAGATGGAGGTTTTAGGGCAGAGGCATGTTGTTCTTCTTCACCTTCTTCTTCCTTCTTCTTCATGAATTTGGGTGGTATTTTGTGATTGGACCGAAAAGTCTGCATTGCGGGCTTCGAGGGATCAGTTATTGGGTTAAAAGGGAAAATAATCTAGGTGTCAGTTCTTAATTGGATAGTTTAGTCTTAAAAGACCTTGTAACAAGAGATAGTTAGCCATTTTGTGCCTTCTAATGAAAGACTGCAGAACTCACAGCTGTGAGGCTGTTACATAGGTAAGAAACAATAAACACCGGAGTCTGAGCATGAACTATCGTCTCAAGGGCCTTCAATCCTGACCCTGGCAGAGGAAAAAAAAAAACAAACAAAGAATCCACACTAAATCAAAAGCTTTTTCCAAGGGATCTCCAAATTCTATATGGTCCAGAGTGAAATTCTGTTTCCTCTTTGCCTTTGCCTTCCTTCACAAGCACTTTTTGGATGATTTATCTGACAACTGCAGTCAAATAATAGTACTGTTAGAAGCAATAACAAATAATAATTAGAAGCAATGCTAATGGAAATAAATAGGATAACAATCATATTAGTTACAGTAAAAGTCACAATTAGGGCTGTTACAAAGACAGAGAATGCCAATCACTTTTCTATACCTTGAAGATACAACAGAACCATGTAACTTTTAAATGTTCAGAAGACCTACAGTATTCTACAAATAAATTATAAGAACAGAGAAGAAATCAAGTCTTTAGGATCTAATACTTATATCTAGATGCACCTTATTATCCTGACCTTTTAGTAAGTGGCACTTGGAATTGAACTATTGAATTGAAACCACCTAGAGTGAATGGGGGTGGCTCTGGTCCTGACTAATATGTATTCACAGAAGCTGTAAGTTAGTTGCAGAACTAGAGGCAAAAAAAGTGCATGAAGGAATTAGAAAAAAAATGTATTATGAATTCATCACAAAGCATTGAATTAAAGGAGATAGAACTCAAAATGGAGCCCTTCCTCCAGCCTGGCAGGAATTTTTCAGTTTCATTGACCCAACTCCCAAGCCTCTATATGTAATTTCTTCCTCAATCTGAATGTAAAAAAAGACTAAAGTAAGCACTGAAAAGAAATAACTTCTCAAAAAGATGAAAAATTACTTTTTAAAAAAAGTAAGAATATCTTACTGTAATTTTTTTAAGTATAGTTTTCTTTCTCCAGAAAAAAAACCCTCCAATTATTTCTTTGTCATCTTATGAATCCTTTGGATTGGTATAGTCTTCATGAGTTGGTGGCTGTAAGAGGAAGGCAGCTATTCTTATTTTATCAGTTCTGACCTTATTTGGCTTCTTGAGGATTAGAGAACATAGGGATGGCTGAAAAAGCAGCATTTACTCTAAGCCTGCAGCTGTGAAAGATGATGATCTTATTTCTATTGACTCTACTTCTGATGGTCAAAGTCATTATTCAAAGAACAGTGAACGTGTCTCTGTATGTCCTGAAGCCAACAAACCAGATTGAAGTGGGAGGCTCCAAAGAGAAGTTATGCAGTGGATACTCTAAACTTTTTCAGTTTCTTAGCCTCAGAAACTAGAGAATAAGTGGTGATCCTCTTCAGAATTAAGACAAGTGTACAAACAAAAGTAGGGCATAATCAAAAATTGTTCTGTGTCACAGGCTATGTCTTGTTGAAACAATTGCATGTGATTACTAGTGGCAAAAGAGTTTAAGCTTTAATGGGGAATTCCTTGTCTTTTATAAGTTTGTGCAAGCTCCCAGTTTCAGTGGGAGGTTTATTCAGTCTGTCAGATCTTGAAGCTGCTGTTCTGTCTTTCCCAATGACTATTTGCATTTTCCCTCCCTAATAAGGGGTGAATCATGGCTAAAAGTTGCTGGCAATTAGGTCCTTTTATTTTTCTTTTTTTGTCCTTTTTTTTTTTCAAATAGCTTTACAAAAGAAGCAATTTATAAATTAAATATAGAACATATCATATATACTGAGTATTACTAAGTAGTGCATTCCTGTATGGCTGATAAATGTATATTCCTGAATGAATATGATGGCAAACAGATTAGCATAACAAGTATCTATGAAATAAGTATTAATCTATTACCATCTTCTGAAAAAATAGTTATGACTGTGTTTGTCTGTAGAAAGTATTATCAATATTTAATCCAGAAGCCCTATAGGTTCTTGTGAACACTGGTCAATAATTCTTTCTTTCTGCTTGTCATGCAGTTTAGCCATGTTGACATTTTCCTGTTGTTTTTGATTTAAAGAATAGTCAGTGCTGTTAATTTTTGGTATCCACTGGAGATCACTACTTATATATCTTCACAAGGATCTCTGTATACCATAAAATTAATTATGCAATTATTATTAATTATTCAATTAATTATTAATTATTCAGGCCTTACTGCAGTGTCTGGCTGAAGTCAAAACTAACCTGATTTGTCACTTTACATACCTGTAGGAAAAATATTCCAATGGATTTGTGTAATCTGCATTGATGAAATACAAGAAGAAAAGCAGGGCTGTGAAGGATATTGATCAAGATAGTTTGATTGCTGTCAGAATCAGCAATAGAGCTCTGATCTCCTCAGTTCTTGCCAAGGTGACTTAGTTGACATGCTATAAAAGATTTATTGGACGCTTGAGACTTCTTTTCTTTATTTTCCATCCAGCATGTCCCTGTTAAGGAACAGATAAAAGATTTGTGTTTGGTGGCTGTCATGACAATTTTCCAAGCCAGTAATGTCTTCTCTATTCCTTGAACTTTGTCATTACATGACACTGGGTATAAAGAATACCACTGCCAATTTTCTTGGTACAGGAGTAAATAATAATCTGTCTCAGGAAGGAGTTATGCATTAAAAATGTCAGAAAGGTGTTTTTTTTCCATAAAAAGATGTTTTTTGCTTTTTTTTTTTTTCTGGAGGGATGGGAGTGGATTGAGAATTCATTTATGATGAAAGACTTACTGAGGCATGAACTTTTGAGGGGGCTAGTATGTCAAAGTAAGAGGCTAGGTTTTATATGTTCACATATCAAATCACACTGAGAAATGTACCTTATTACAAATCTCATTACAGACTGAGCATAGCATGCAATTTGTGATAACTGTATAGGCAAAGGGAATAAAAGTAGATGTCTTAAACATTGACTTAATTAGCTGATGCTCCTATTTTCTTCAGAAAGACATATTGCATTTCTTTTATTACATTTTTAATGATTTTTTAAAATGTAATTTGCCTAAGGGTGTAATAAGTAGCTAAATACTTGCAAATATATGACAGGTGCAGAACTCTAGTGAAACCAGTTTTTGAGGCTACAAGAGATTATCTGTGTAGCACAGATGATCATGGTGAGAGAAAAGAAGGCTGTAAAGGACTAAAGAAGTTCATTTACTCTAGACAGGTATTGGTTTCATTTGTTCTTTCAAAAGCCATCGTTTTTCAGTTAGAAATCCTATCCTTTTGATATCTGTCATAGTACTTTCCTCTTTTAACTTTATAAATTCTTTTTAATGAAACTTAATTTCAGTTTCTCTTATTACAACAGAAGCTTTTTTTTTGGTTGTTGTTGTTGTTGGCACCAAAGACAAGAGCGTATATAATTTTTTTCTTTCACATTTGAAGAAGCTTCTTAAATATTTAAAGACTGTCATCATTTTCTCTCAAGCCTTGTCCTTCTCCACCCTTCAGCACCCCTGGCTAATGTAATCTTTTAAACTTTAGACCAAACAAACCCAATTACTTCAATCTTACTTAATTGCTTGTGTTTTGCAGTTGCCTCATCATTCTTTTTTCTCTACTCTGGATTGTCTCCAATTTGATACACAAGATTTTTTTGAAGTGCAGTATATAAAACTAGGCATTTAACTCTAGTTTTAGTAGTGCTGAGTAGAATGGAAAAATTATGGTGTCTGATAATGTTTTTGCCATTTAAGTTTTTGTCTAATATTTGACTTTAAATTTTTTTTTTCTAGTAGTATCTCACTGCTCATTCATAGTCTATTATAGTTCCTGGGATCTGTCTTGAAGATCTATTACCTTGTCAGTCCTTTGCCTTCTTTTTTTTTCCTGTTTGTGAAAATGGTTATTCCCCCCAAGGTACAGAGTGGTACAATAAACTAACTGAACTGCATCCTCTCTTTCTTTCTTGTTTTTCTTGAGACTTGTGTTTTTTGTCTGCCAAGGTCATTGTGAATTCTGACTTTGTCCTCCATCAGACTTGTAGAGATTCCATCTTAGCATCATCTTAGAAAACAGCATACTTTCAGAAACCTGTTGGGATGCTAATGGTTGGTGGAGTGGTGTCTGCTTGATCTGGAGCAAGACAGAACTGCAGCATCTGGCCTTAGTTGATTCATTGATAGCTAGGGGGAAAATGCTGTGTTGAATAAATCTGTTGGTTTGTTCCTGAGGGTGTGTTCTTCTAAAAATACTGGTTGGAATCTGTGTAGTTTTCACTTTCAGTTATTTCATTTCAAGATTAAGTGTCATGGGTTTATAATTTTCAGATGGAAATTTCACCAAAAAAATCTTACACCTTGCTTTAGGGTAGAGGCTGTCTGGCAAAGGAGGATCATATCTGTAGTGAATTGTAATAATATACTAATTACTTAGTCATGCCACAAAAACTCAGCATTCTGATCTTGCACTCCACCAAAAAAATTCTATAAAATTTGAGATTCTTTTGTCTTTTCTTATTGATTGGCTTACAGAGTCAGCCAACCTGGAAAAGATTTCCAGACAGCACATTTGATTCCAGCACTATTCCTTCAGTATTTGAGATTTATGGGTTGGTTAAGAATTAGTCACTGAAGGAAATTGTGAATCATTCTGAATAATGAATAGATTTGGTTGCATACAGTTTGTGAAAAAGAACAAAGGGAGAAATAAATGTTAGAAATGTTAACTCACTCAGCTCCAAGAGGACTTTAAGCAATCTTTTAGACCTTTATAGACCAGGGAACGGAAACAAATGTGGGGCCTTAACATAGAGTCCAGAATAAGTCCAAAATAGACTTAAGGTTAGACTTTTAGCTTTTTATTTTTTGGTCTGATGATGACTCTAGTTTTGTTTCCATATTTGTTTGTGCATTTAGTTCTTGAAGGTAGGGGTATGGATGGAGGCCTTAGAGAACAGCACAAATCTCAAATTGCAATACCTACAGACTTACCAATGAAGGGAAAAGGAAAAACAATGACAAGAACAGCAGTGATGACAGGTCGAGGCTTAGGGTGCAAGTATTGCAATTGCTTTGCAATTTGCCTTGACTATGGGGTTAGACACAGTTACAATCCTGTTTCACTGACAGCTAATTCCAGAACACAATACAGCATAGAATTGTCATAACAGAAAGAATAATAAATGCAAAACATAAAGCACTAAGCATCTTGTAAGCAAATCAGCATGGTAGGCTGAGAACATGATGAGTTAGGATGTTTATCTTGGACCACTGTCTTAAAAATTAAATGACGATTCTTTATGTAGATCTACCAGCAGGAAATGCCAAAAATGTATGAGAAGAAAGATTATCCACAACGCAAATAGTGGGTGCAAACACAGAAAATCAAATAAAAAGAGTAAACTTTAGAAGTATGAAAGACAGACTTGAGGAAAAGAAGTGGGAAAGCTTGAACACTGATAGTCCTTATATTCAGCTGAAAGTCTGATTTCATCAGTTCTCTCAAAAGCACACATCAGCCGTAAGCAAGTCTGTAGTAAAAGGGGCTGAAGAAGGTCCACAGTGATGTTCTCAGCTTAAAATAAAAGTAAACCCATAAAGTTATGAAAAATGGTAGAAAGTAGACTCCAAAAACATTCCACTAGATCATGAGATTTTTCACATAAGAGGACCAGAATAATAAGCAGTAATTGCATGATGCTGGGAGTTAATACTACTGAGTTCTAGTGTAGGGTGCTTGAGGCAGCAATTTTTGGTTGACCTCATTTTAGAACAGCAATATTAAGAAATTTTGGTTTACTTGTGTGTGCTCACTTGCATTTGCCTTCTTCCCATTGCCTCATTCCCATATTTTCTGTCAGGAAATATATTTGGAGGAAAGATACTCCAGCTATAGAAGAAAGGAGGTTTCTGACCAAACCACAGAAGTGGTTTGGTGTTTCTAATGAACTGATCAGAATCCTCTGTGTCTTTTGTGTGCATTTCTACACCTATTTGTGACTTCGTAGACTACACTGTAAAAGTGTATTCTGTGGCTCAGTTGTATTTCAACTTGAAATATTGTGGATTTTCTGTGACTAGTCTAGTTGCCATGGAAAACTTCATTTGATAGTATTTGCTTTTTGTTATTAGTAACGATGTCTTTCAGATTACTTGTTCAACTACAGCTCACATCACTATGACTCACCAAAAATCCTGCTTTGCCTGACTGGAGTGGTAGACAGTTTGAGCAAAAACATTCCCAGCTTCTTTCTGGAGGTTGAGCCTGTGTTTTTGCCTTTCTCTTGTCTAAATACAGACAGCTCACAGGCTGTAGACCATGTAAAGATCTCCCTTCCAGAGTCCTGGTGAGATTTACTGCCGTATGAATGTCAGTGACACGGCACATACTTGGCCAAGATGAGACCTCCCACAAGTGCTGACTGTATGAGTAGGGTTTTTGGGGTTGAAAAGAAATATTTTCCTTGGAAAACAGAAACTCTAAAAATCAACACTAAAAATAAGTAAACTCCAATTTAGACTGATCCAGATATTTTTTTACACTGATCAGAGACTCCTCTTATGGTGGATTGTGAAAGCTGGAGTACATCAGGCTGATTTGAATCACCTATCTGAAAAACACGGTTTTACAATGTGGTTTTGTGTGTATTTGAGATAACAGTTTCAAGTGCAAATGCATATATTTTGAATTCTTTTTACTTCTTTATTGTTAAACCTGGTTTTCTATAATTGAGAAAGATTGAAAACTAGCTGGTTGTGGGAGGAAACACTCAGACATGAAGTTTGGTTCTGCCATGGTTAGCCCAAGAAACAACCTGTCTTGGACTGTAAAAAATTTTAAGGGAAAAATCCTCTATTCAGCTACCCTGCCTTACTTGCTGAAGTTCTCAGTAAATCAGCCTTTCTCTGCAGTTTCTGGTCAGATTTTGTATGCAAGGGTGTGCTTCCAAGATATTAATATGAAAGCCAATGGCTTTCTGAACCTGTTTTTCAAGCACATTGCCTACCGTCTTATTGAAAAAATATTTGCTATGCATTGTGCAGCACCACTGCCTCTTCTTCTTACACCAGTAGAAAACATCTTTTCAGGGCTGTTTCATTTGGTTTGTTTGTTTGGTTGGTTGGTTTTTTTTTGGTAAATTCTCTTAAATTTTGATAAATTCTTATCTCTGCTTTTTTGAACTACTTTCAGTGAAAATAGGCATATTTTTTCGGAACTCATTAGACAATTCAAAAACTCGAGTATTTACCTCTGGGAGTCCCATCCAACATAGCACAATAGATACTACAATAGCAATAAAAGACTCCAAGCCTCTCCTACAGTAGTCTGAGGTATTTTTCATGCATTTGAAGATTACTAGAAGATAATTCACAATTTTTAAATCATTATTTTAAAGTACTTCACTGCAGCACCAAATGTGATGAGAATATTGTCTGGATGTGGGTGCAGTTATATACAGCATCTGGTATGAAAGCTCCACTTGAAGTCCTGTGCTTGTGCTCTCTGTTTTGTTCCTCAAAATGTGTTCACCCAATTTCAGATTAGATTTGCTATCTGGGCTTTTTGTACTACCACAGATGAAATACCAAGCAAAAGCTTTGTTGTCAGCTGCTGATAGTTATCCCTCCCCAAGCCACCAGGAGCTGCTGGAGCTTTTGCTAAGCTTGTCTCTGCTGCAACTTGCTTTTCATTCAGCTGTATATCTTGCAGCATGCCTGCATCCTCTTATCTAAAAGCAAGATATTGTCAGTAAGAAAGGTGGACCAGTATGGTTGAATCTTGTGAGGATTTTCTTACATCTGCATCTGCAGCTTGCAGTTGATAGTACTGAGTATTTATTTCTGACTTGAAAAAGGTAGTAAGCTAGAAGATTATAGCAATTATTTCCTATCATTCACAAAATAGTGATTATTTTGTCTTGAACTCATTTCTATGCCTTTTAGAAGGATAAGATAGTATATTGTTCCCAAAAGGAATGAGTTCAACAAACATAATCAATTAAAATCAAATAGAAAAGTAAATCTAATAAAAAGAGGCTGCTTTCAGCCTTCCTGTGAAGAAAGTCTGTACCTTAACCCCTCTGATCAAAAGTTTTCAGCCCAGAGGCTATGTGGGCTTTATGTAGTGATGCTCAGCTCCTGCATTGGGCTGGTTTTTTACCTTTAACTGTTTGGATATATTCTTTATTCTCATCAGGTGTCCACATTTTTTTGCATGCATTTATATATTGATTTGAGACAGCACAACTATAAAAAAGTTGACAGAAGATATTTAAAAGGTTATATCTAGTTCTTGAGAGACATTCTTCAGACTTGCTCTGAAGTCACTTATCCGCTAATCACCTCAACGTACATTTCACACTGCTGTTCATCATACAGTGCACAGTGGTGTACAATTTTATCTGTGCCTGCTTCATAGTAGGGAGTTAAGGAGATATCATTTTGGTTCTCTTCTTTTCTTTTTGAATTACTACATAATTTTTTTGGGTTTTGGGTTTTTTTCCCCCCAAATACATAAGCTTACATAATCTTCCATCCCTGTACTTTTTGTCAGTGTTTTCATTTCATATGAAAATATAAGATGCAACTGTGAGTACTTTGACATCAGGCTATTTCTTTTTTTTAGTGTCTACTGCTGGTTCCTACCAACTCCTTTTTCCTTAACAGCTGTCTCCTAAAATAACAATATCCTTTATTCAGCTATTTGCACATTGTCTGTATGAAAGCTGATTTTCAATTTCTGTAATAATAGTATGCCTGACGGGTGCCTTCCTAATCTTTACAGCATTATTTTTCAAAAAAATTATTTTCTATTATGTGTAAAATGTGTGAAGATTTCCTTCCGAAGACATTTCATTTGTAAATGCATTTTCTGTTTAGGGTGCTTTTCTTAAGAAGCTGTCTCTGTTCCATTTTCTACCATCAACAGCATAGATTGAAGATGTATTTGTTTGAGTCTTATGTTATCCCTGAAAAGTTAACTTCTATAAAAGTGGTTGTGTTTTTTATTTATTTATTTGTTTATTTATTTTATTGTTGTTTTGAACTATCTCCAGCCTGCCCACATCTTTCTTGAAAAAATTTATTTCCTAAGTTGAAATGAAACCTGTAGCTGTTGCACCCTATTTCAGTTGAAGCATTTTAAAGTGTCTGAAGCATTGTAGGTGACAGAAGGAAAAGATGGGAGTGGCAATCTCATTTAATAGATAATTCTATATTTATCTCCAATAAATAATTGGCCTTTTAATCTGTTTATCTCTAAAAGATTATGTCACCTACATGAAGAAAGAATGGCAAACATCTGATTAGATGGCAGAGTTAAAGGTTTTTGAGATCTAAATTTATTTTTTTTCTGGAAGTGAAATATAGATTTGCCATAATTTTGCAGACACCATACAATTGAAGCTTACTGCTACGAATGAAGCTTCAATTTTGAATATATCAGTAAAACCTAAGAGATGGATGTAGGTGCCTAACAGCAGAATTTGGGATCTCGGTTTTTAAATTTATTTTTCTTGGATAATTTTAAACTTTTCCTTCTACCAATGCCCATTTCCCAATAGTCTCTTAATGCCTCTTTCTGTGGGGCCAGAAAGGTTTCCAAACACCTGCCATATACTTTTCCTTGAGGTATTTCTGGCCCTTGATTGGCAGCAGCTTTTAAAATTGTTTGACAGTCATGCTGCAAACTTACTGGCTAATGCTAAATCTCTCTACACTAACTCTGAAGGAGAAGTGTATCATGATTGCTGGAGAATCTGTGCTTAACTTGATAGTGACCTAAGACAGACTAGAGCATTCACTCTGAATACTGGGCCATTTTAAAGATACAGTATGGAGCAGAGAACATGAATGGTCCCTCTTTTTCTTTTCTCCTCTTTGTTACATGAGGCTCATGTATTTACTATCCCAAAGGATGCCTTGGCCACAGGTTCTTATTTTGAGACCATAGGTTTCTGATATTCAGCCCCAAATGTCAAGACTGCTGTTGGATTATTTTTTCCCTGCTAAATTTCATCTAAATGGAATTAATATTCTTACTTTCCAGTAATACCTTTCACCCCTCCCAATTTTTTTTCATCAATATTGTATTTATACTGACTTTTACAAAGTTCAGATCTGTACAGTTATTTCGGTTATCAGCAGTATATGTTATTTCATTACTTCAACTGTAAGTATATGGTGTAATCAAAACCTTGGAATTTATCCTTGGCCTCATTCGCAGAAATGAATTGAAAACAGATTTAGTTGTGATCATGATTCTTGTCTTTGAATCATAATATAACCCTCAAAAGATCATCTGATCCAACCTTTCATGGATAAGGAAGCCTAGATGGGATTACAAAATACCCTGTCCAATGGCATCTTGAAAGCCTGCAGTGAAGAGGACTCTACCACATCCCACGATATTGTTGCCTGGAGTGGAGGATTGTTCTCAGTGCAAAAAATTTATTTCCTAAGTTGAAATGAAACCTGTACCTGTTGCACCGTTTCTTCTCTCTTTCTTTGTAAAGAGAAAGCTATGCCGTCTTTCTAACATCCTTTAAATACTGAAAGACTCTGATGGGCTTCCCACTGAGTTTCCTCTTCTCCAGGGAGATGAGACCTGAATCCTTCAATCTTTCCTTACAGACCAGTTTCTCCTGCACTTTGGTCATCTTCATGGCTCTGCTTTTGAACTATCTGCAGTCTGCATACATCTTTCTTGAATGGGCCAGAACTGAGCACAGCACTCCAGATGTGGCATGACAAGTGCTAAGATTAGGATGACCATGTCTGCTTCTCTACTAATAATGTCCCTGTAGATGCAGCCCAGGATCTGACTTGCCTTTTTTACCACTACCCAGCTGACTGATGTTCAGCTTGTTGTCCACCAGGACCCCCAGAATGGTGGCTGTGGCTCCCCAGCCACACAGATCCTAGTTGGTACTGGACTCTTTGGTTATCCTGACCCAGGTGCAGGACATTGCTCTTGCTTTGGTTAGACTTCATGCAGTTCTGTTCTCGCTAGCCTGCTGTATTACTCTCAGCCTCACCAGATCTCTCTGTAAGATGGCTCCCTCTTCTGATATGTCCACTTCAACACACAGTCGAGCATCATCATCATACCTAGTGGGGGTAATTTCAATCCCATCATCCCAATCATTTAGGAAAGTAGTGAAGATGTTAAACAGTGTGGTACCCACTATTGATCTATGGGGATTATATGATAGACTGCCAACATGAGAAAAAATTCTGTACTATTTTTCAACCTATACGTCTAGAAGTCCATACCTAGCTGAGTTGGTGCTGTTTCTTTTTCATCTAGCATATTTAAAATATATTCATTAAGTAAAATAGAGTGTAGCTATTGCTGATAGAAGGCAAGAAAGGGAAGGATAGATCTGCTCCTGCGATCTCTCAGCAATTTTGAAGGCTGAAGTAGTTGGGAGGATTGAAACTCAGTGTTATTTTCTTTCAGTTATTGGCTGGACAGAAGTATTGATGTAAGATTGAGATTAAGGAAATTTAATGTGATGTCCCAATAAATCTTTGTAAAGAAAGTGGGTATTTTGATTGGCTGCTGTATTGTCTTACTTTATTTTTCAGAACCACATGAGGATGCAAACTCAAATAATGCCAATTCTTGGGCCAAATCTTTCAGTTGGAAGAGAAATGGGGAGTCCCTCTGCTCTCCTTTCTCTCCCACATGTCCTGTGTGCCCAGGAGGGCCTGGGAGAGGGAGTTTAAGGGCCTGCAAAGCTTTTGAACTAGTGGACAAGTGACATCCTCAATAGCAGTCAGGCACGATGGCAGTGTATGTGGGAGAGATGGTGAGGAGCAGTGAAACACTCCAGAGATGCTTCTGCTTTTTTGTATGAAGAGGCCTCACAAACAGAATATTGGTTATCTGCTTGTAAGTGGGAGGCAGTGTTGCTCATGTGGTAGGTCATTCTGGGGCATGATTTTCCTGTCAATTAAGGGG
This sequence comes from Molothrus aeneus, assembly GCF_037042795.1. Lineage (NCBI taxonomy): Eukaryota > Metazoa > Chordata > Aves > Passeriformes > Icteridae > Molothrus > Molothrus aeneus. Next base: position 51,556,828 of record NC_089680.1, on the reverse strand, counting down.
TGTAATAAACTAATTCATTCCCTCCTCCCCGCAGAATCATAGAACAGTTTAAGTTGGAAAGGTCCTTGAGAGGTCCTCTAATATCACTAAGTCCACCACTAAACCATGTACATCAGTGCCCCATCTACACATCTTTTAAATACTTTCAGGGATGATGACTCAACCACTTCCTTGGACAGCCCATTCCAGGGTTTGACAACCCTTCTGGCAAAGAAATTTTTCCTAATATCGCATTTAAAATTCCTCTGGTGCAACTTGAGGCCATTTCTCCTTGTCCTGTCACTTGTTACTTGGGTGAAGAGACCAATCCCCACGTGGCTACACCTTTCCTTCAGGGAGTTGGGCAGAGTGATAATACCACCCCTGAGCCTCCTTTCTTCTAAACAATCCCTGCTCCCTCAGCTGCTCCTCATAAGATTTGTTCCCCAGACTCAATGCACTTTGAAAAGATACTCAGGAGCCTTCTCTTTTCCCATCTGAGCTGCCCCAGCTCTCTCAGCCTCTCTTTCTAAATGGCCCTGCACTGCACAGTTGCTTCACTATGTCCATCTTCCTTTTGTGCTGGGGAGGCCAGAACCGGACACAGAACTTCCAATGTGATCTCAGGGTCCCTCACTTGACCAGCTGGGGATGCTTTTCCTAATTTCCTGACCCGTAGGGATGTAGGTCTTCTTTGCTCTTAGGGTGTATTAGAATTGTTGTTTCATACTTGAAAAGCAGGAAGGCCTGCCCAGTAGTCAGTTTTATGACCAGCTGTTGAGAAAGCTGTTCCATGGAGTTGAAAGCAAATTCTGCTACATGAGCTGATTTTCAAATGCACTAGGGCTTAGGCTCTTTCATCTTGCTGTCAGGACATTCTACACAGTACAGGAAGACGCTCAGCAAGCAGAATATAAGCCCCAGGTGGCAAGGCCTGAAAAATGAGTTAAATGTAACTTTATGAAATAGCTCTAATGGCCATGGCAAATAGTACCCTTAAGTTTGGGTTTTTTCACTTACTTACTTACTCCTTACTTTTCTTTTTTAAATTTTACTTTTACTTTCTGTCAATGAGACAAAATGAAAAGAAAGAGAACCATACATGCGGAATCAGATTGCTTTTCCTGGCAACTAATAAACTTAGAATTCTTCTCTATAACTGAGCCATGACCACACAGATACATCATCATTACTTATTTTTGCATCTTTCCATCACCAATAGGAAATATAAAAGTGCTACTCTATGAATGCCTCTGTTCTCACACACTTCTCTGTGAGTGGAAGTATAAGTCTTCTAACCTTGCTACTTATTTGGGAAGAATAAAACATGCTCTAAAATAAGATAATAAAAAAAGTAGCAGAATAAAGCATACTAAAATTTTCCGTTCATAAAATTTTTTGCACTCTTTAAAGAGGCAACATCCCGAAGATGATTACTGGGGCCCTTTGCAACACTACTGATGGAATATGGGCATTCTGCTGTTTCAGAGCACCGCTGCCAAGTTAAACTTTAGAGAAACTTCACTTTTTCTTCACAACCATTTTTCTTCTGTTAATTTTTTCAAACTAGTATAATACATGGTTTTTCCTCACCATGAAAAGATCACAGCAAGATTTTAGGAGGTTTTTGGAAAAAAAAAACTGACCAGAGAATTTTATAAAATGAGCAAAGATTTCACTTTTTATAGATAACCTGTAGCTGCAGCCACTGTAACTCAAGATATAGCCAATCTCTTCTCTGTTTCTCTGTGATAATTATGACATACAGGAATTAAAACATTCTTAAATCTCATCCTAGTTAGATTACTGCATAGCAGGAAGGTCGTAGTAGAATTTTTAAGATATGTTTTAATAGAAATAATATTTAATATAAAAAACAATGGGAAAGCTGAGAAAAATTAAGGGGAAAAATAACATTTAGGAGAAAAAATGTAGTGGACTGTCATAACAAAAGACCTAACAAAAAATTATAAATAATTTTTGCTCGTGAAGTTATGATTGTGTAAGAATTTGATCTGTCCTAATATGTCGCAGCCTTCTCTGAGCAACCAAGAGCATGATGCCATCATACAGAAATGTGCCTAAATACAGAGCCTTTTCTTCAAAAGCTTAGTTTGTGTTAAAGTATTACAAAAACAGGTTTTACTTGTGAACTGACTGAGTAATCCTAAAATGTCATCCTTTAACTCAGTTCTCAGATCAGAGGGACTGACTTAAGATGAGGGATGGATCTGTGCTTGGAAGATATGAAGTGCCCGCCATGGAAGAAGCCTTAGAGAACACCAGCCAAGGAAGGGGTAAACCAGACAATAGCAGGATTTAGAGTGAGCTGTCAGCTTACTAATTACAGCATATGGGAAATAATTTGATATTAATAACATAAAGCTGAAATACCACCTTCAGCAAACCATGGTCTGCTCTTAGTTTCAGAGTTTTAGAATATAGACTGTCCATGGACAAAACCAGATGATTTAGACTTTAAACCTGAGAAGAATTTTCTCCTTCAGTTGCCTCTGATGAATTAAAGGACCTTGGAAGCTCAATTCTAAGGAAATGTTGATTGTTATAACCTGTATGTTTGCATTTTAAGGAGAAGCCTGAGAGAGTCCATGCCAGGCCCATTCTTCCTTATCTGTGAGCTATGGAAAAAGGTGCCACATTGTTTCTAGGTTCAGTTTTCTTCAGTGTTAAGGGAAGATGGAGTGATGAAAGTGGGAGTTGAGAATTGGTTACAGATTGCTATGAATGGACAGATTTTGGAGATCACAACTTGGATGTAAAAGTGGTTAAAGACTAAATGGTTTCCCTGATACTAAGAACCGTGTTTGTGGAAGAAACATATCACCAAGCATCACCAATTTCATATAGATCATGTGTTGTGTTTATATTTTAGTCAGATTAGCCAGAGGACACAGTGAGCATTTATGCTTCCTCCATGCCAGTTTTATGCTGTCTTTGAGAAAACACATGAGGCTGATTGCATACAGCATATTATTTGAAAAGACCTTGAACAAATATGAAATAGCAGATTGTGTTAGAAGAGTGCAGTATTTTTAATTCTCTATTAGCAGGCTGAAATTTGGATTTGTAGTGTTCTAAAACTGATGTGTGAGCAGATGCAGGTTAGCAGTTGGAGCTGAGGGACAGAGGACACATGTTGGGATATTTGGCAGCTTAAGCCTAGCAATAAAAATATTTATTTATTTATTTACTATCCATGAATATAAAGTTATTTGAAACAATCTTTGGAAACCCTGTTGCACACAGAGCACTGAAAACCAGGATAGCAATACAAGGTAGCACTTTAAAAAAATCTTTATTTCAACATGAACTCTTTTCCCATCTCTAAAAGCCTACTTATCCTGAGTATATAACTAAGCCAGAAAACCCCAAAGAAAATTATATAATAATAAGAAAATGAATTGAGTTATTTCAAAGAGCAGTTCTTGTTACTATCTTTCTCTTTCAAGTCTTAGACTCTCTGTGACTTAACCTCATTTCTCAACTTCTGATTTGTCTGATTTTGCCTGACATTCCAATGCATCAGACAGAGTATGCATCAAATACCAATGTTAACTTTAGCTATACTTTATGTAAGAAAGGATCTTTTTGTAGGAGCTGTACAGAAGCTTGGCAGGAGCTCAGACATAATATCCACAGCTCCAAAAAGAGGCTCAATCTTAATACTGCCAAGTCCTTGAGGCAGAAATATTGTCCTCGTTTGTGACCACCCAAGAGTGGCAGAGGCTTCTTCTGTGCTGGAAGTGATGTGAGTTTGCTTCGAAGAGTATTAGTCCATGTCATGGATTGTCTAAGAAGATGAACTTAATGAATATCTAATAAGCTTAATTTTTTCTTATCTGAAGTATGTTTAATGCCATGTACCTGCCCATATGTGGGCACAGAAGTGCAGGAACTGTAGTCTTGCCATAGTGTTCTTCAATAGTTTCAGTTTATGTTCCTGAATGTTCAGTTAGTTTCTCCCTTGTCCTGATGTCCTCATAACAAACAAACAAACAAACAAACAACCACAAACAACCCCCCCCCCCAAATTTCCATATGTTACAGGAGGAGCAAGAGAAAGAAATCTTTTAATTTTTAAAGAATGCACCGTCTCTTATTGAATCCTAAAATGAAGCAAAAATTAATTCTAATTAAAATTAGCTGAGTTACTGAAAATTATGAATTTTTTTTTATTGCCTTGTTTTTCATTAACAGTTCCCTCAAACTATGAATCGTTGTGCAGCTCAGGAGGATCTGGTCAGTGCTCAGTCAGCCCACTTTCTGCTTCTTGAAACAGGTAGCCCAGCAGCTTGGTCAAAGATGACTGTCAGAAAGAAGCTACAATTCTCACAATCATGCAATAAGGACAAGGAGCAGGTGACATATTATAGGACAGAGGACAGCAGCTAAGGACAACAGGCAATGGTCAACACAAGGGAAGTTTGAAAGGAAAGGATGCAACAGTGGGTAGAAGTCTCAGAAGAATTTAGGATCTTTAAGCAGATCCTTGGCAGATAACACTAAATGAATTAATGCTTAATGTCCTGTCTAGTTTATTTGTTATGGTTTCCTTTATTGCTTAGCAGTTTTAAAGCATTTAATTAGTTGTTTGCTATGTCATTAGACTTCACATCAAATGACCATCTACAGAAATTAAATATGAGCTTCATTTTAAACTTCTGATGCATTAGTAGAAGTGGTGTCACTACAAAGCATGATCTCTTTGCAATGATTACATGTCCTTCAAAAAATAGTTTGAAGTCTCAAAACCTTTGCCAGATACCTTCAGAAGATTAAAGATAAGTTTTAAAAATAGGCGCAAAGCTAATTAAGAGTTAAGTGCTGTGAGAGTAAAAGGTCAGTTCTGTCTTCAAAAGTTTAATAGCAGTAAACACATGGCTCTGTACTCAGGCTGCTTGTGTCTCTAGATCATATGGGTAACCTCAGTCAGTCTGAAGATTAAAACAGGGGTCCAGTATGGCCAGGTGCCAAGTTTTCGTCTGTGCACAATGTGTCTTCTGCACAGACACATTATCCCTGTGTCTGTGAGTGAGCAATGAACAGAAGTGTCCCTCAGGTCTGGGTGACTGCCACCGCAGCAGCACATGAGGGCTGCTGCTTAACGAGCTTTGCAAGTGCTTGGGTGGGAAACGAGAAGGCCCAAAATGGGTCACTGGTGAGAACCAGCCACATTTTTGGAAACCAGTACTAAAGTAAGTGAGAGTATTCACTGTGGGCATAAAATAGCACATAAAAGGCGCAAAGATAAAATGCAGCAGAAGGTGCAAAACAACACATATGATTGTTAAGCCTTGGTACCTTTAAAGATGACTGTGAACTCAGTTTTGAAGACAAGGGAGCTTTTTGTAGCTCTGTTTTTCGCATGGATTTTACATAAAACATGTCTAAGCTTTATGTTAGTAATATTTAGCACAGAGAATATTCAATGTTTACCTGTATTTTGTCTTTTTAATGAGCAAATTGTATTTTCAGAAAGCAATCTTTTATACAGGATTGTGTGTCACAAGATACAGGATTAACATTGACCACATTTTAAGGCAAAATTGTTGAAGTCCTCATGTTTTTATTTTCTTCTTGTTCAGGTTGCCTACCGAATTACAGAATAGGTGGAAAATAAAAGATACCAGGAAAATAGTCCTCTCCAAAGCTTTATTTCTCTTTTTTTGCAAAGGTATTGAAAAGATTCTGCAAAGGTCCTGTCAAGTTCCCAGTATATTGCACATAAGTCAATTAATAATTCTTCCTGCCCACTATGTTGCTTCTTCATGAACTCTCTGGTGTTCCTCAGCCAGTGGGAAAGGTAACAGTAAGTTCAGTTTAATAAAGTCTACAGCTCTTCTCATTGCTTCACACTAAGGAAATTGAAAAACATCTATCTTTCAGACATGTGTCCTGGTTCCATTTCCTGATTGTTGTTGTAGGATCCGCAGTGAGCATTTTCTATGTGAGTAATTCTCTCTTTTTGTATACTTTTGTTTTTAACATTACTGCTGTTACTATTCGTTGTGTTATCTCATTGCTGTTTCCAGTAAATTGTTCTTATCTCAACTCATGATCTTCACCTTTTATGTCCCCAATTCTCCTCTCTGGCTACATGTGTCGGGTGGGAATTGAAGAGGGGGAAGGGGAAGGGAGAGAGTAGCAGTTTGGTTTGGAAAATCTCAGTAGGAGAACTGAATTGGAAAGTACCATTCCTAAATTATGACACTTTGCAAAGAAAAACATTATTTTAAAAGGTATTTAAACTGTATTTAAAAATTCCAAGGAAAGTCACATTTTTTAGAATGCCTATGGAACAGTTACTGTATAGGATTAACAACACACCAGTCAGACATGAACTGTTAAACTGAGTTTTATATTTCCTCTTAACCTTGACTGGCTTCCTTTGTAATTCGTCAGTGGTTAAATTTATTTCATATTTGCATAAAATTAGTAGAAGATCCAACACTGTTTCTACTTTGCCTTTCTTTGTAATCTTTGAAATACAACATATTTTTAATCTTGGTTATTTGTAAGTGATTTAAAAAAAATTAGCATCACCTGGCAAGTTGACTGTGAAAAGTCAAGTTCTCAATAAAGTGTTTAACTAATCCAAGAGAAACTAGTCAGGCTGCAATAAAGTTTTCAAATGCCCACAGAAAAGGGGAGAAAAACTCTGAGATACTTACAGTCAAAACAATTGAGTTTTTTTGAAAGTTCACTGAAAATTATTGGTCCTACATGTACCATATATACTAATGCTTTTCTTCTCTTGCCCTCATGTATGTCTCTGCAATCCCCATGAAATCCATGCACTGTGGCACTTGTCCTTGTATCACTAGTCATGTCATCAGTAACACTGGGAGAATAGTCAGCAATTTCCCTCAAAGTCTGGATGGTTACATTGAGTTCATTAAGGTGAGATTTTGGGCAACTTGGACATTTCCTCTCTCAAATGCATTTCAACAATGTAAACAGCAGGTGTAGTGTTGGCTGTGAATATGCACTTCAGGGATGTCAGGCAGTAATTATAGGCACTATAGGCAGTCAACTTAATAATTTGCCTCTGGATAATTTAATTTCATCTTCCTGACTATGTCCTTTGCCATATCCTTTTTCTTTCCATCTTTTATCAATGTTACGGATTGCACACCGCAGGGCTCTTACCTGGGGGTGGCTAAATCCCATAGTGCTTGTGCTGCTCCTTCAGTGGTTTACATAGTGCTTGTGCTGCTCCTTCAGTAGTTAGCCCTGTCAAAACCAGTTGTTCACTCATCAAATCACATCTGTCTGCAACCCCTGCTTCTTCTTTGGGGGATCATTAAATGCCTTGGTGATGATAACCTTTGAGGGCTGGGCACACCTGAGCATTAAGGAGATCTTCTGTGGTGCCAGCTGAATAGCCTGTGCAGCTCAATGCATTCTTAAACTCATCAAAACACCTGAAAATGGCCTGCTGTTTTAAAACACGAATCTGTTGCTTGAACTCTGGCCTTTCAGTTGTATGGGCACTAGCACAGTGTTTGAAAACAGAAATGTACAGCAACTAAATATGTAACTGTGGACTACATACATTTGTAGTAAATATAAATAGTATCAGGGACTTAAATTCTGAACTGAAACTCATCCTAATTATTATCTGATCACATCAAAGACATGTAAACACAGACGGTCATTTGTCCTTGACCATATGTTCAAGTGTTTGCATGTAGCATCCTGCCCTGCTTTCATATGCCCATCTCAATATCTCTGGCTTTATGTTGGTGCTCATATGTGTTGTAGCATTCCCAAATCCTTCATCTCTTTTCCATTTCCAGCTATTCTTCCCCTGTTGTCTACAGTCCCTGTAAACTGTCTGTGGACATACCACCCATAGCATCTCCCAGGCAGGTGCTTGGTGGTACAAAGGTGAGTTTGGCAATTTCAGCATGGCTGGATCATCTGACCTGCTCTCCAAGCAGAATTACCACTACTGTTCAATCATAGTCCATGCTGTTCAGCAAGGGTCTCTATTGCATGCATTATGTAAGAACATTTCCCAGCTGAGTGCTTTCCAGTGAATGAAGATGTATTGTATAATCATAGCTAAATGATTCTAAATGTCTACTTTTTGGGGGGATATTTCATAATGAGTAAAAAAATGTACTTGATGAAACAAGAGAAACATGTACAATGGTAATTTGAAACAAAACAGAGACCTTCTTCTGTGTGATTTATCACCCAGGATTTTTGTCTAGACTTTTTTACAGCGGAAACTTAAAACATTTATTATTTGAACCAGTAAAATTCTTGGTTTAGTACATTAATGATTTCCAGGCAAATTAAATATTAAAAGCAAAGTCTGTGAAGTGTAGCTTAAAATGTCTGAAGCTAAGATTTAAAAAGAGAGATCTTATCTGTGAGGTGTCTGTGTGGGGGTGTGTGTGTGTGCATGTGCAAGCCTGCCAGTGCAAATGATTCAGGCTCATTTAGGAATGTACAAAATATTAAGAACAAAGAAAGGGCTGAGGAAAGATTTGTCAGTAATGATAAAATCAGAGGGACATGTCTTCCTTTATCTTTTGTGAAAGGAAATAATTAAAAATGGCAAGAACTGACCTCCAGCTTTCAGTCCAAACCTAAAGAATTAGACCTAAAATATCAGCACAAGGAAATGTAATTATAAAGAACTACAGCAGATGTTACAGAGCCTTTTGCAGAGTGCTGAACACTCCCCAGGCAGAAAAAAATTCACATCAGAAGAAAATGAGATGAGATGGAGAGAAAGAAAGTCATGTCTTGCAAAGTGGGTCCCTGAAGGCTGCTGTGCAAATGTAAGGCAGTAGATAAAAACATGGTAACTTTCATCTCTCCTCTTTCTTGGAATCATTTATTTGTTTACTGAAATGAATTTTTGGCTCTTAATTCTTGTGAAATTTTAGTAGCAGAACTACCTTTTAGTTCTTTTCAGACAAAGCCTTGAAAGGCCTTCAAGCAGAACTTCTTGCCTCAAAGCAATGTACAGCAGTTCTCAAAAGAGGTGTGTTGCCAGCTGTTGTCTTACATCAAAATAGTAGCATAATAAATATTCATTGGTAGACTGTTGCATCTGAGAATAAAGTGAGAATAAATTTTATTCGTGTTTAAAATGCCAAATTCTTTGTGTTAGTAAAAAAAATTGCTTCCTTTAGATTTATCTTTCTGTTTGCCTTTGGTTCCTAGCACAATGATGTTGAAGTAGAACAGGTCTAACCTAGGGGTTAAAAGACTGGCAGTGCTCTGTGTTACTTTACTGTATATCCCTGAGTAAGTCACCTAGGCCTCAATTCTAGAAAATGCTTGCCAACAGTCTGAGCCAGAGCTGATATTTTAGAAAAGCAGTAATGCAGAGAGAGGATCTTGGCTCTTATGCAGGCAAGCCTCAGAATGTCATCCTCTAATGATACCTAGATTTAGGAAGCCTTTTTAACAGGAAAAAACCCCAATAAGTGCACTATGGCAGCACACAGGCAAGGGATAGTTCTTCCTCTTTGATTGCAGTAATGTTATGTGTCCATTTCTTGGTCTTGGCCTTTGTAGGAGCCTGTGTAGCAGCAAGCAGCTGAGAATTGGCAGGAAGGACTCCTTTGGACAATTCACTGAGGTCAGGAAATCCATGACAGTGTTTTGATGAGCAGTTTGAAATGGTACGCATAGTAAGCTGTAGAAGAAAAATGTTACCTTCAGCAGGATTAAAATAAACTGAGTTTGAGAAGATGGGTGTTCTTAACCTCCTCAGTATTTGTTTCATGAACTAGAGCCTTATAGAACTGTATGATTTGGATTATATATATAGTTCCCTCTCCTTAACATTGCTGCATGTCCATCTGTGTTATTCCTGATCTTCAGCACTGTGCTCTGCAGCAGTAGGAGTGCAGGACATGGTGCAGACTCTGCTCGTATTTATCCTGAAAATCAGGCAGGGATCTTGTGAATCAAAGTATCAGTTAATTGCTTCCTAAGATGGATGTACTCCCTCAAGCCTAGAAAAATACAACCTTTCTATAGGCTACTTCAAACTGAAATGTCTTTCAGATGTGATTGTGCCTCTTTTAAAATCTGGACCCCTGTGGAAGGCAGATTCAAGGGGAACAGAGGAAGAACATGAGATGTGCCCCAACAAGAAATCTGCCATGTGGTGTGGGATCTCCTGCTTTTTCTGCAGTACACACATGTGTTAGAATTTCTTGTTGTCAACTGTAAACCTCTCATAAGGGCTGCCAGCAGGGAAAAACGTGAATAACATGGTTCTGGTTTTGTATTTCCTTGCTCTGCCCCTGTTTAGAGATTGTGCCTGAGTGGTCAATGAAGAAATGTTCAGAGTTCTGGGGCTGTCTCTGTTCTTTCCTCACTCAGTTTGCTATCTCAGCTGCAAGCCTATTTTAAAGAATCACAGAATATCCTGAGTTGGAATCACAACAATCATCAAGTCCAACTTTTGGGTTTCTTTATGCTATCAATCTCAGAATGCTTCATGTACTTCTCTATTTACTGATGGATTTCAAGGAAGATGGGGTGAGAGGGTTCAATTGGGATTCCAAGGGTGTTTGAAGTCTGTCCCTACTACTGCTATGGATCTTGTGCAGTAGCCCAGAGATAATGCTGGCAAGGCAAAGCAGGGGAGGGCAAGGAAAGGCAAGCTCTTATTCTCTGCTTTATCTCAATGCCCACTGCTGCTTTTATTTGTTCTTTTAAAAAATAAAGGTTTTTACCCACACCAAAATGAACTTTCTGCCTGAACCTTGTTATGATCCATGTCATATCATACTTCCTGACACTAGGAAGGCCTGGAAATGAAAAGTCTCTTATTGCCTTTGCCTCTGTACACAGCTCTATTTCATGGTCTTCCTTTACACTTCATCACCTGCAGCTTCAATATTTCAAGGAATATAATTAATGCCCCTGGTCCAAAATGTAAAGGTCTTCTTACTCTTTTCTGACTTCATATTTTCTCCAAGTCTTCTCTATTGTTTGAACAGTGACGTCAGAAAGATGTTCAGGGTTGATTCTGATGTTTCCTAGCTGTCTGAGCCAACACAATAGAGCTAAGTCCTGTGAAGCATTCAGCATCATCAGTGTTTGAGTATGTGTATAGGAAACCTGTGTTAGAAGGCTGCCTTATGTATTTATAACCTTTATAAATACATACATGGCAAAACCCTGTCCTTCAAGAAAGACTCTGCCCTCCAGCATCGCATTTGGTTTCAGAAAGAAAATATAAGAGTGAAAACCAAGTTGTTAGCTGACCATTTCCCTTCCTTTTGTGTCGGGTTCGGCTGTCTGTCTCTGCCCCAACACGGGTAGAGTGGTTCTTGGGTGGCACGTGTTTCAAAGGACGAGTCTGGACTCTTCAGCTTTTCGGTCTTCAGATTGTTTATTGTTTCTTATCTACAAAATTTTCTGTCTGCCCAACAGAGGTCTGATCTGCAAGCAGTCACAGGCACTCTCTGACCACCCACGGGGTGGTCATGTCTTTTTATACTAAAATCTAGGTACATGATATTTACCTTTATTTTCCAATACTTTTCACCCATGTTAGCAAGTGCACCTTCACCATAAACCAATCCCCAAGTGCCAACATCACCACAGGAGATGGAGGACAAGAAGAAGAAAGAAGAAGGACGAGACACGCCCTGATCCCTCCATCTTGTCTCCATAAACCCCCTGTACCAAAAACCTTAAAGTTTATATTTCACCCTCTAAATATGTCCCTTTTACACCCTTCACTCTAAAGTGAGTCTCATGTCCTCAAACTCTTGTTACTTCTGTGGATGGATCAAAATCAAGCCACCAAACACTCTTGGCAACATTCCAGGATTTCCGAGACCCCCAAGGGTTCTCCTGGCATCTCTGGACATCGGGAACGATGTGCTGAGATCCCACACTTTTGGGAAAACTCAAATGTTTAATTGTATGAAATATATTTGATGTACACTGGAGTTTTCCAGATTGCTTTGTCTATTGTTGTGAGACAGAGATGGTGACTCAGATGTTTTCTCTTTTTTTTTTTCAAACTCTTCTGAAGCATTAGAAAATAGGATTTTAAAAAAATCATATTACTTTTAAAAACATATTCTTGTAAATAAACAAAATTTTAAAATCTAAAAAGTGGAAGAGCAAACAGTAAAAGAAATGTAAAGCAGAACATGAATGTATTGTGTATAATGGAATAATTATGGAACATAACCCTAAGCCTACACTAGAAATCAAAATGAGGTAAGAAGTGATTTGTTTTCTGGTGGTTTTTTTGACCTGTTCAGCATCTGTGTCAGAAGAGAATTCAACTGATAAAGTGCAATGTAAGCATTAGGCATTACTTATTAGGTGGAATTTTTCAAAACCTGTTTGTAAAACATAAACTGCATATTAAGTAGGTTAGTTTAAAGCTAGAAATATTCAAGTATGGAAAAAGTACCATTTCAGCTATTTTTTCTTACAATCATTTTTCTTAGAATTGTTATTTGGACATGGCTTAGAGATCTGTCATGCTAAACTAAAAGTTCAAATGTTTAACTAGTGATGTCATAATGAGTTTTCCGTGAAAAGTTGAGTATATCAAAGTATATGTAGGTTTTGAAACTCCTGAGTTAATGTAGTCAGATCTTTTTTAAAGAAAGAGTCATGTTATCCACTCTTTTCTTTACAGAAAACAAATACCTATGCTTAATATAGGCAACATTACTACTTTATTGAGATAAGGCACAGAAATATAATGTTACGGTGAGAATCACTAAGAATGCACTAGGAAAAATGTCAGAATGCCACATTAGCAAAGAAGGATGGTGGAATTATTGCTTGTTGTTCTCTGTATATTCTTTCGCATACCATCCTGCTCAGATAATCCTAACTCCATTGTTTACAGTGCTAGTAGTTGTAATATCTGTGCTGTGTCACAGCTTCTGCATGTTCATAGGCCTGGAAATCCTTTTCAATCAGTGGAGGGACTGAAATGACATAAGAAGTGTTTTCCTACTGCTCGGGGGTGCATAGCCATTATTTACAGTTTCTCTGGTGTGATATGGCTGCTTTTTAAAAACCATGAAGAATTTACTCAAATGAGCTGCAGAAATAAAGAGCGCATGTAAATCTCAGCCCAAGATGTGTTAGTTGCTATTGAGGGATTCAAAGTAAAGTGGATTAGCAAGCACTTAGTAGTAAACATGTGCCCAGGGCCTGAAAACTTTCAAATTTAAGGATGTATTTAGGGATTTTTACTTACATTAACAAGAGATAAAGAAGAAGAAGAAGATAGTTTTCAACAATACCCACAATGTCTTAGATGTGGTTGTTCAAAGGTCTGCATTATCCTTGATGAAAACCATTATTTTGAATGCCTTCCTATTTTATCAGGACAGATTTACTCCCTGTCGGAAGGCAACCTGAACATCTGGGATTGGCAACAGGCAAGATTTGGATGAAGAGCTTCCTTTGCTCCTATGGGAAATATGGTGTCTCACGGCATGCCTTCCCATCACAGGGAGAAAACATGATGTTTTTAATGTTATTATTCCTCTGATGTGGTGAACTACTTCAGTCACTGGAATTCAGAGGTCCTAGCCATGGTTGAGAGGTGGTTTGGATGATAAAGCTGGTGCTGTCTACTGTGAAAGTACTTCAAATAGGAACATTCTTTTAAGCTCAGTCAGTCCTTGGGCCTGATCCAATTTTAAAGAGGAGAAGGAGAAGTTTTTCCATGGCTGCACTGGGAGCAAGATCAATACTCTTCTCTCTGCAGACTTTTCAATTTTTTCTGTTTCCTTCAAGCTTTTTTCCCTTGCCACACTGTTCCTTTATTCTAAGTTGCATATAAAAGTAAATTTTGGGATACTTCAGTGAAAAAATCTTAGAACCACACAAAGAAAATCTGGCTCTAATATTCATTTATCCCTATAGATGTAAAAGGTTCATTTATAATCAGGAAGCAATTTGCATGTATGAGGAAATTCAGGAGCTGAAGGTCATGCTGGTAGAAGGATTACTTTCCATTCAAGTCTACTGCACTATTTTTCTAATCAATTGTTCTAGCCTTTAATCAATCATTTTTGATTTAATTGACACTGACTGCAATCCTTTTGCTTTTTGCTCTGCTGCAGTTGTAGGTAGCACAAGTCTGATTGTACTTAGAGTGGGCCCATTCATTTTCTTCCAGGAGTGCAAAGCCTTAGCCAAAGCCCTTAAGTTTTCTTTAAATTCTCTGATTGAGTCTTATATTGGAGTTAAAAACACAGGGACATTAATTTCATGGGCAGTAGATAATTTGTTTAATTTTTTAAAAAATACCTACCATTTGTGCTGTTGCATCTGCTAGCTATGGCTTTGAGTATATCTAATATTTAAATAGATTGCAAAAATGAGACTAATTAATTTTAATTATTAATCTGTTACTAAAACCTCACAATTCTCAGGAGAAAATGTACAATTCTGCTTCTTATGTTGTTCAAGAAAGTAGGCAAAATGCAGCATTGCAATTGTTTTAATTTAAAAATATTGTAATTTATTTTATCCTGACTTTGAAAATGACTGAAGCAGCATTTGGCTGTACCATGGGAGAGTGCTGTGCATCTTTATCAGTTTCTTAACATTAATGCCCTTCTGAAAAATATCTAAGTGTCTTGCATAGCATATTGAAATTCTGCTCTTCTGAGTTATACTTGAACTTATTGTACAGCATCTATGGCTTTCAAAGCTGTTAAGGCTCAAAATTGATGATAGTAATGCTGAACTCTTGTACTTTTCATAAAATGTGTCTCTTCAGTTCATTGATAAAGAACATGAAACACAGAGAGGCTAAATAATTTATCTACCCTGTATCACCTGAGAAGTCACTAGCAGAACCTAAAAGAAAAGAGGTTTGAGTCACTTTTTCTAACCACCATACTTCACTTGACTCCTTGCCTCTGTAGCCATCCATCACTGTGTCAAATTTGTATCAGTATGGTAAAGAATATTTGAAAACACAAAAAAGCATTTAAAATAAATCTTGGAAACAACTTCTGTGGCTTTGCCCCACTGTTTTTCTTACATTTCATTTTTGTTAATGAAGTCAAAGGTTATTTACATCAAGGAAATACTGTTCCTCTGAATTTTTTTTTCCCAGCTGTTTTCCTCCTCTTGTGCAAGATACTTTCTCTTCTTTCGATGTCAAACTTTTTCATGGGAGAAAATTTAGAAGTTCTCACTTTTGTTGTCTGATATAGGTTAAAATAGCAGTTCATGTCCTCCACTATTGTACCCATGCAGAATTATATTCTGGGGGTGTTTACTTTCTATCAAGTTTAAACGAGGATAAACCTCATCTTGATTTTGCATTTTACAGCAGAAGTTATCAGTGGTAATGCCTCCTTTCCAGCTTTTCTTTCCTCTCCTAACTTGACATTCTTTCCTCTGAGGGACTTGATCTCAGTATTTATCTCTGTGTGGGCTGGCTTTCCACAATGACATTTTAGTAAAGCTCTTGTATTTTTCCAGCTGGTGTTATTGCTCCAGGAGTTTCTGAGCAAAGGAGAAAACATGCAGGGTTCCTTGCTTTAAGCCCTGCTACGTCTGTTCCAGAGTCTTCAAGAAAGCCAGAACCTGTGCATCTTCTCTGGAGAGGGCAACAGTCACCAGGTTTAAAGACAGAGACAGGCATTTTGTGGGACTTTCAAGGACCTGGTATGAGTTGCAGAACTCTGCACTGACTCTGAAGCTTCCATAAAACCCACTGCCAGCATTTTGTACAAGATCTTTTTTAATTCAGAGGAGGCTTGCATGTGGTGTAACACGATGGGTATACCCAGACATTTCATGGATGTGATACCTGTGTGAGGAGGGTATTTTGAGCCTCCTTTGAGTGAAGAGATACTGTAGTGCTGCCCTAGTGCCAGGCAGGCCATGCCATCCAGCAGAGCATGCTGTAAGGGAGCACATCTCCTCAGCTTTGCCAGAACCTTTGTGCTCCCTGCTGGGATAGGTGTCACAGAGGGCTATGCCAGCTATATACATGGTGGGGGACTTAGGTTCCATACAGTAACATGAAAAAAAAGGAGAAGCTTTTAGGTATGAATGAAGAAGATTCATTAATTTGTTTTGTAATGTATCAACTGAGCTCAGACAAAGGGCTTCTTTTCTTGTAGTGTATAAAAATAGCAAAATATGGTTTCATTTCTAAATGACGTATCATTTTTGCAATGGAATTTTACATTGTCAAGTACTTGAAGGGTTAAAAATCCTTTTTCTTTCCACATTGAAAGATTTTGCTGTTTGAAACCAAATCACAGACTGCTCTAGTAGTTCCATTTTTAATTTATGTGTTTGTATTTATTGATATATTTACTTTTCACTGTACTCCTAAGGTGGAGAATGCTCAGAGTATCACAGGAGAAATTCAGGACATGAGAGGAATCTAAATTCATGGATTATTTATTAAAAAATCACCATCATTTTTAAAGACTTCTTTCCCAAAACACACTGTCTTGTGTTCAGCAGAGGTTTCATTTTGTTTTGGCAAAATCTCACTTTTTCAATTATCCTGCAGTCTGTGGTAAAGCCTTTTTTAAAAAGATGTGTTTTCTGTGTGTCCATAAATAACACAAAAAAAGATAGTTAATACTCACCTTTTTCTACCTCCTTATCCTTTCATTCTGGAGCAGATTCTGTGATTTTGAAGTTTTTACCACTGAAATCATGTAAGCAAGGTGCAGCCATCATACTACTCAATTTTCTGAGAAGTGTCTTTAGCTGGATGTGTGTTCTTCTGCTGTTTTCTCATATCCTTTCTTTTATTTTGTTTCAATGAAAGGAGAAATTGAGACAAAGAGAAAAAAAAAAAATAGAAAAAGAAAAAAAAAGAAAAAAGAAAGAAGGGCTTTACCAGCTAGAGAGTGATCATGTGCATAAGAATCACTGCTGTACAAAATGTAGGTAAGTGGAGCCATGGAGGAAGCAGATGGTGGGATAATAGAGAAAAAATAATTTGGAAAAATTTTCTTCTCCTGATCCATATGCCTCCTCCTCTTGCCATTTGTTTCTCTCAGAGGTTGTTGACAGAAGTCCTGAGAATCTGCTGAACTGTTTGTAGCACTTGCTTTAAAGTCATGAAAAAGTATCTCAGTAAAGATGGGTGAACAGTAATATTAAAAGTACATAAGGTAAGCAGAATCCTGAGCAGAATGAACTTAAAAAACTTTAAGGAACTGATGAGTTCCTTAAAATGCTGAAATTCTGAGAGATAGAATAGTATATATCCCTCTGTGTATTGCACATCTAGAATCAAGCAAGGTTTGCTTCATGTGCTATTTTTCACAAAGAGTTGCTGAATTTTGCATGCAATCTTTCATTATAAAATATTCAAACATTTTTTTTCCTACCAGTGGTATCAGAAACAACTGAATGAAGTGTTTCTTCCACTGCACTTTGTTTATTCCTGGCTTAAGAGGTCTGTTCTTCTGGGAATTGCACTTTAATTTTCATGGTTTTGGCTCTTGGAGCTTGCTTTGGACAAAGCCTTCTAGGCTCTGCTTAGGTAATGATATGATATCCCAAAGTATGTCAGTATGTCAAAACAGAGATACTCACAGGACTAAGTTAGCATGTACCTCAGCAAATTACCAAGTGGAAATTATGGCATCAGTGAAGGTGAATGAGGCTGCAAGGAAGATCAGTCCTCTACTGGCAGTGTTTTGTGCTGATTGTATTTTCTGTTGTTTGAGGACAAAGTTAAGTTCTACAAAAATGAAGAGAATAATTGAAAGGGAGAGACAAATCCCTAGAACAGATTGAAAAATACGTTTTTCTTTTCCTATTTTATTTTCCCCAGATCTTTGTTAACTTATTGTAGAAGAATAAAAAGAGAGGAACATTCAAATCTTTGAACCGTCTCTGGTAATAACAATGTTAAACATCACAAGCCCATTTTATGTCTGTCCAGTCAGAGGACAGGTAAATGTATTTTAGAATTTCATACCCTACTTTGCTGCTCCAGTTAGTTTATGTTCTAGTTCCTGTGCTACCTAACAGTGTATTATAACTTGTTTTATTACTTGATGACTTTTGTTGTATAGCTTGAAATAATATATAGTACTGGAAAAAGAAATGCGTTAACCGTGCAGTGTTAAGTTATCACACCCTTTTTTTTACTTCTTTTTTTCTTTCACAGTATATTGCCAACTTTTGCTTCTACTATTCAAAATGAAACAGAAATATTGGTGAAGAGGAGATTATCAGGTTCTACCAGCAGATAGTGAGGGTTTAAATTCTTATGTCCAATCCAAATCCTCATGCGACCTTTTCATTCCAGAATGAAATGTTAAAGTTTTTAGGGGCTATGGCACTTAATACTTCCCTGCCACTGGCCTTTTGGCAAGCACCTTGGTGTTTTGGAGAACTCCCTCTTGCCCTACTCAGATTTTTCACAGTTTTCTCACCCTTTTAGGATTATTTCCTTAAGTCTTTGAATTAAACAAGCATTTCTCAGGAAAATAGCTACTGAAATTTTTATTTGATCAGTTTTTTTTAAACACTGCCTCCTAAGAACTTGGTCTGCTGCTGTGCTCTCATAGCAAACCCACTTGTTGCCCTTGTATGTCCTTGGAGTGGTCCCAGGGCAAGTCAGTCCATGAAGGAGCCAAGCAGGCACTATGGTGAAGTATTTTCTGGATGAAGTGTTTTCTGGATGTTTTCTTAATTCACTGGACACAGCCTAAAGGAGTAGATTGGGGTGGCTTCTCTCTGGCCTCATGTGGTAGTTGTCTATAGTTTTTCTGAATAAGCATCAGCCCTGGACAATATCAGCCAGCTCCCCAGAGCTTCCCCAAAGTGCAGATCTTTGCTGCCTGGAGTTGCTGTGATGGAGGAAAGAGAAGCAGTGTGTGAGGAGGCTTCTGTGCATTTCCTTCTTCACCATCAAATAGCTGAGTGTTTCAACTCAGTAGGTTTAAATACATAAGGGACAACAGCTTCTTCATCAAATTAAAAGTCCAGCTACTGGAAAGACTCATTTGAAGGTGCTGCTGCTACTTTTTGGGTCTGCATAGTCTCCCTGCAACTGTCCAGAATGAGAAAAAAGTTGGACTTTTTCTCATTAATGTAGCTCTTAGAAAAATCTACTTTATCTCCAGACCAACAGAATTACAGAAAATTATACTGTAAATGTAATTTTTTTTCATAGGAATAAGTTATGATAATTTTAGACAAATACCCACACCAAGCTGGTATGCTTTATCACTGAAAAAAGCAAAAGAGCAAGGAGACATCAGGGTAGGGATACACATATTTAATATGATTTCGTTAGATGGATGATCTTTAACTAGAGTAGAAAACTCAGCAAGTCAGCATAGACATTTTCTCATCTGGTTTTAAGAGCTGCTGTTTGATTTCAGTTTATTTCAATTGATTGAATGAAGCTTAAAATTGTATCAAAAAGGGGATGAAATGATAAAAACCAGTGAATTCTAGCAAATATAGCTACTTTGTTGTAAATCTCTATGTGGCCCTCTTTTTGCTTCTTGGTCAAAGTGTAGGAAAAAAATACTGAATGTCAGTAGAAAACAGCCAGGATTAAATTGTTGTTGTTGTTGTTTGTTTGTTTGTTCTTGCTGATATTCCGTCTGGATTAAGCCTTCTCTATTTAGAACCTTAAAAAGAATTATTTTTTATTTTATTTTCATGTCTTAAAATAAATTGCACTAAGTTCAAACAGCATGTTAAAAGTTATTTTAGTTCTTCACTGGTTCAGAAATCTTCTAAAAATATGCTTGACTTTGTCTGGAGGGCTGTAGAATTTGATGTTGCTGTTGAACTTTTGCATCTCAAAACTGAATATTTTTTGTTCTTCAAAGTAAAGCTCTACAGACCTGAGCTCTGTGCAGTTAAATGCTGCTGATTCATTGCGCTTACATATTTTTACATAAATAAGAGTGACTGCAGACATCAAAGCTGTTATTGCTAAATTGTTGTCTACTGTGTACAGATTGTAATGTTATTTTGTATTTGAGGTTAACTTTGGGGTTTTATCTTCTAACTATCAAATCCTATTCTTGAATTTAATCAACAAATTTTATGTGCATTCAAAAGCAATTATAAATTAATTTTCTCCACAGCTTTCATGTTCTCAAAGCAAACACTTTGTCAATTTTCTGCATTCAGTTCTTGAATTCAATTTTTGTTACCAGATGCTCTGCCATGCCCCTTGAAGTTTGGATGCAAAGTAAATAGAAAAGCAAATTCTTAAATATCTCCACCCCCACAATCCATGCTTTACAAAGAACTACTTCTTTCTGTGAACCATATCTGGTTTGTATTTCAGACCACTGGTGCTGAACAAGGAAAATACTGCTAAAAAAAATGGAGCATAATTAAATTTGAAATGGAGAATACACACATAATCAAGAAATAGTTCAGAAAGCAAATTAATGTTCTGAGTTTATGCATGAGTCTATGCATTATTTCTACAGGACTTGCTGTCCATAACTAAGCATTGGATATAACACAAATGAAGTTGAATAACTGTGGAGGATAATTTAGTTTCTTTAGATTCAGATACTTGTGTTCTTTGTGTTCTTTACTTGTCTGCTCAAAAATAGATGTCATATCTTGTCTAGAAGCCTTTTCCTGCCTGTTATTTAAACCTGTCAATTTGTCTGGTCTGCTCTGATATTTTGTTTTCCCTTGACCAAGTGAGGACATGCTGTAGCAGCACTGATATTACTCCTTGTGTGACAGCTAACTTTTACTGACAGAGCTTATGCTGCAACTGAATTCTCAAATTGACACAGCTGATATAATTTGATAATATCCTATGGTTCATTAAAAACTTCTATTTTGTCATTATGCCTAGTGTGGTAAGTAGGATATCTTCCATGAGAGAAGTGTCCTGAAACACAGTGCCTTGATGTTCTGCTGGAGTTTTTAGAGTTTGCTGAACCACTTCTGATGAAACAGTTTGTTAGCTGTGCCTGACAAAGAAATGGATATATTAACCCGTTCTGCAGACAAACTTTTTCCTAATGGAATTATAAACTCACTACAGAGTGCTTATGCAATTTCTCAAAAATCACAGCATACCTCCAAATTCAGAGTAGGAGTGGTGGCACTAGGAACGTACTTTTTTCTTTAAAAGGCTTTCAATAAACTTTTTTTGCTATATGTTAACTGTTAAGGGACTTTAGCAGCTGTGCAGGTCACTGTGTGGGTGAAAGCAAGGAGGTGAAACTGCACGTTTTGGTATAGCATGTATAATTGAAACACATCTCATCTGAGACTATGCTGACAAGAGATGGATGTGACAATACCGAAAGATTTCAAGAATCCATTTGGTTTTTGCTGATATTTTGTGCCAAATTTTAAAGTAAAATTAATCTTTCACTTTAGTCTTTAAATCAAAACAATGGAGTTTTTCTAAAAAAATGTCCCAGGATGCATTAAAAAACCCCATTCAATCTCTTCCAGACGATGCTTGCTTTGATTTGCTATACTTTCCTCAAATTTTTAATTGACAGAATTAAAGAAAAAAAATAATTTTAATTGACAGAAAAAGAAAAAAAAACCCAAAAAACACTAGGCACATGCTTTTTGTTGCAGATATATTTTTTCTGTTCATGCTGTAATGGAGGGATGTTTCAGCTGAGATTACCCTGCCTGTCAAGTGCAGGGATTTCAGCAGTGAAGGATTCTTCAGTGCATTACCACTCAGTCCTTATAAGCCAAGTTATCTCCAGGTTTCTTGGGGGCAGGAGATGGTTATATGAATTAGAAACAGAAAGCTAATACATTTCTGTGTATACAGTGGGACCTGTGATTTCTGCCATCACCAAGACCTTTAGTGAGTAAATTTCCTTGTAATTCCCTACCAGTTTACCTGTAATTCATGTGCATTGGTCTGATGTCTCCCAGTCTATACCAGTTTATCCTTCCTACTGTCCTTTCAGGTGTTAAATACTACTTTCTGCATATCAGCAGTTGCTCAGTAGGTTTATCTTTAGCTTAAACCACAGACATGTACACAAAATAAACTCAACTGCACTGCAGGAAATAGTTTAAAAGACATCTGGGTTTAGGGGTAAGATTTCCCAATTGTTTTAATACCAAACTTACAGTTTGGTCTCACTAGCTGCCTTATCAGAGATCAATGAGGCACAGCATCATAATAGCACAGTGACTGCACTACAGCAGTGAGCCTGTAGATTAGTGGAAGAGAAATATTCCAAAAACCTGGGTACAGTGGCAATTGGTTCTGCTTCCAAAACTGTCGTTGCTGCTCTTGGCTCTGGTTAGGCAGGAACATTCTTTCCTGACTAATTCCTATCATCTCCCTTCAGTTCAGCTTCGTAAGAAAAGCAAGGAGATATGTCACAGACATCTTTTCATTAAAATCCTTTCATTAGAATTTTTCCTGCTGAGAAATTTCAGCAACAAGATGTAAACAATGGTTATCTGCTGCGGTGGAATGCAACAGGTCCACCTGTGATTGGCTCATCTTGGATGTTTATAATTAATGGCCAATCAAGGTCGAGCTATCTCGGACAGAGTCCAAGAGAGCTGCCTTTTGTTATCATTCTTTTCTATTCTATTCTTAGCTAGCCTGCTGAGAGACGAAACCTTTCCTTCTATTTCTTTTTAGTATAGTTATAATGTAATATATATATATCATAAAATAATAAATCAAGCCTTCTGAACATGGAGTCAACATTCTCGTCTCTTGCCTCATCCAAGAACCCCTGTGAACACTATCACAGAGATACAACATGGTAAGGAGATGGCTGAGGCTGCAGGCTGTGTAAGGCTGGTGACCTCCTGACATCCTTGCACCTGGTCCTGAGGCATGAGCTGGTCTTTATGGTCCTTCACACAGCATTGTCTTTGGCTTTGTCTCTTCAAAACACATGCACAGATGTTACAGACCAAGCCCAAACCAAAAAAGTCAAGTAGTAAATCAAAGCTGATTCAACTTCACTAAGAATTTTTCCAGTCTCCTGGTTTTATTTTTTCTTTCTTATATATATGCATATGTTTTTTTCTTTTCCCTCATTGAATTTAAGGCATTTTGAGTTAAGGCCATAAGGCCTTTGATTAATGGATACCAGAATTATGATACTACATTTTGCATCAACTACTGCTTAATCATGCCAGACCTTGCAAGCTATCTAAACTTGGAGCTCAAATTTAGCTCCCCAGTAACAGCAGTAGTGCTCTTTAATTTTATTGTCCCCTGTTAATGTGCTGTTCAGAGCTTGTTCATGGCATTTCCATAACCAGATACATGGCAAATATATATAGCTGAACTGTGTTCTGAGTCTTGTCAGAATGGGAAAAATAGGCTGTTCAGTATAAAGTCATAGCTGTTTTGGCTGTTTAGGGTGTGAGGGTGGCTGTCCTTGGCCTATGACCAGATTGTCACAGTGAAGTTAAAATGCGCAACTGCTTTTGATGTAGTTGTCTAAGAGCATTTTTTCTGTTTTTTTCTGTTGACCCAGGATCCATCATCCCTGTCTGTATCTTTTTTGTGTGTTTTGTTGTCACCCGATCTGGTGCAGTTTGTTATTTTTTTGTCTTGGTACAAATTAAAATGACACTCTCGCTGTCTCCAAGCTGATCTACATGATTATTTGCTTCAGATCTCAGCAAATATTGCTCTGTCAAAAAAAAAAACCAACCCCCTTATCTCTGTGATTTGCTGTGTAGGTGAAAAGATAAGGGCTATTATTAATTTTACATTGTCCTACCTAATCACTTGCATTGATATAGCCAAGTGCTTTCTGTGTCCTTGGTAGCTTTTATAGTCAAGACTCAGCCAACAAGGCTGAAAGGGTTGGGTTACTTGTTTACAGAGTGGTGCTTTAGCACTGCACTGTGCTTTGTTTGTGTTGATGTGAATGGACTTGCCCTGAAGTAATTCTGGGCAATTTTATGTAACTTACAGAGGTATGTGGGGAGATGAAGCATCCTCCAAAGTGACATCCATGCAGCCCCATTGCTTTGAATATATTTGTACTCCCATGACTAGGGCTTCTGTAGTAACCTTTTGTGATTTGATTTTCTATCCCTGATGTAACAAGAGTTCAATATTTTTTTTTCTTTTCTGACAGCTCCCAGCTCCATAATTAAACTGCTGGTGAGCAGTTATAGTGCCTGGATACTATCACTTAGGTGTGAGCCACGGGAAAGCATGAATTTTGAGATGGAGCAAGGAATATTGCAAATTAATCTATATTTCTGAAAGGCAGATTGAGAGCTAAAGGTAACAGCCCTAAAATATGCTTAAAAGACCTACAAATACCTAATATATACTTCATCAGTATATAAGTTGCTATATAAGATGTTATGACAAACAGGGGTTTTATCAAGACAGTTTTTATCTCCTTAGAGATAACTTTCTGTTTGCTTTTGAGTATGCCTTTTATTTGCTTTTTAGTAGGTTACTTCAAATCACTTTGAACACTAAAGCTTAAATATTCTAGTTCAGAATAGTAAGGAAAAGGATTTTCTTGACATTTTAGATTTCATTTAACAGCTATTCCATTGACTTCAGCAAAGGCAAAGCCTTGGTCTTGCACGTAGACCTGTTCAGATAGCAAATTTTTCCAAATTAGAACATGATGAGAAAAAAAAGCCTTCCAGTGAATAGCAATAATAGCTCATAAACTCCTGAAGGATGCTTTAGACACTATCCTTTTTTCTGTCCAGGATTGGATTTTGGCTGGCTAATCCTCTTCTCGATAAATATCTGCTAATTATATTCCAAACATGCCAGGAGTCTAATTTGATCGTCAATCTTCTGGTAGAGTTTCCATGAGTGCCTTCTGAAGCTCTCTCCCAAACACGTTTCGTGCCAACCATCTAACTAAGGTCTGTGTCACATTAATAACGCCCATTTTAATTTCTACAGGGTAGAAACCTGCACAACCTTTAACACACAACAAACCCTCACTGATATAGTGTAGAGTGCACTTGCATCTGACCTATGTTACAAGGAGATGAGATTATTTGTTTTCATGGATGTAGCATTCAGTTCCTAGTAAACTCCTTTGCTGCTTATTAGCTACCACTGTCAATATACTATGTACAACCTGAGTGAATAATTCATCCAAACAGTGATTTTCTTACAGTGCCAGAGCCTCATCTGATGGACTGAACATTGCCCATGGGGTCATGCCAATTTCCAATTTATAGCCATAGGTTTTTTTTTAGGTAAAGTATCCCCTACAAGACAAGACACAAGCAAAACCTGGGAAATGACTGAACAGCTTTTTTTTCTAGAAAATAACCTTTCTCTAGGAAAAAGCTCAAACCCTCCCAGTGAGAGAGAGATTTTTTATTTTATCTACCTTTAGCAGACTGCATCATTATGCCTGGGACTATGTCTAGGCTGTAATCTGTAGCTGTGTCTCCCTAGTCTCAGTTACTTGAAGAACTTAAATATAGCAGGGTATTATGAGACAGATATCTGATTGTGGCGCACATGAGAGACATTCAGAGCACAAGCAAGCTTACCTTCTCTCTGGAACAGGTCACTGTGCTGGGACTTCCCGATCCCTCTGTTAAAGCTTCACACCAACACACAGTGCTTGCTCTTTCTGCTGCACTCTTGTGTTTCTCATTGATTTAGGGCCCTCTTTTGTCATCATTGTTATGTTCTTGCTATTAGTGACAACAATTTTCTTATATTTTTGCTTCCAGCTTTGAAGTTGATGGGGGAGAAGTGCAAGGAGGAGGAACATGTCTTCAGATACAGAAGGCAGAAATGTAAAAGAATGATGAAAAACTAAATAATACTGCAGCCTTTTCTTTTCTGAACTGGGAAATCAGAAAATCCCAGATATGCTGGGGCTGAATTACCCCACATATTGAAATACAGATATGTGGGTCATTATCTGTACAATTATGCACTTCCTTACAATATAATCCTTGCTGATTTTTTTAAATTTCAAAAATAAAAATTTAATGTACTCCAGGGATTACTACTTCCCATCTCTCTGCCTGCAGGCATGAGGAAGCAAAATTATTCTTTTTCATGAAATAACTGATGCTGTTATATTTGCCTTCCATGGCTCATTAGTATGAACTTGTTTGGTCTCAGTAATTTTCCCTTGACACAGTGCAGCAAAATACACACAGCTTCACTACGGATGAAAAGATTCTCTAGAAAAGTAAAAGAAAGATGAAACAGGAGGCCCAATTTGACATTAAAAAAGCAGGCATGTGTCTGTTCTACCCACACCACTTCATTAAAGAGCTGAGTGTACTGTCTGGGAAGGATAGAGAGAAACACATTTTGTAAAATACAGCAATACATCTTGCATCTTCACCACACGTGATATCTGGTGCTTGATTGGCAATCCAGTTGCTATCATATAAATTAGGGGTACTAGACTTTTCCCTGGCCTTCTTATTTATCTGGAAATACTTGAAATAAAGGGGAATGCTACTGCACTTTAGTACTATTTTGCTTGTACTGTAATCTGTAGATTCCTGTCATGTAAAGATCCTTCCAGAGGACATGCTTCAGGCCTCCCTTCTGGTCGTTTTCATGCCAGAAATAATGTCTGCTAATGAGAGAAGTTCTATGATGCTCTGTGAACTACTATAAAATACTGACTTCATAATTTATAGATGCTTCAATGTTGTTTTGTATTTGTGCTCATTGATACTACTCAGTATTGAGTTTGATTGCAATGCCTGAATTAATTTATATACATATCTTCTGCAAAATACTATAGGAAACTGAATCAGTGAAGAGCTCGTTGACACTAATTTTTAAGATACTTAGGTAAAAAATTTATTGGGTGCTAGTTGTGGGCTTGTATGGGACTGGATAGTCAAGGGAAGCTGTAATAATCAATTACCTATTTTAAATCTATAATCTCATCAGTGACATGGTGACTATCTGATTCAAGTGGTGGCCCTTATTAAATCTTTTGACAGTCTCAGTCAATTCACTGGCATGAATTTACATTAAGGAAACCAAGACAAAATTACCAGATGTGAATGGGTCTCATTTTTGGCAGACTTTGCAGATGAATCTGTACTACAAAGTCTGACTCACTTTTCTAGGTCTTGGAGAGACCTAGCAGCAGAAGGATGAGACAAACTGGTAAAATGAGGAGTTCAAATTACTGCTTCACAAGCTGTTGCTGGTGTGTGGAATTATGAAAAATTATCGTTTCAGCGTAGACAGTCTTTTTCAGGAATTAGGACTATTTTTCAGTTTAGGGGGGAAAATACCATATTTCTAGGCAGTAATGCTTTATGTAGCTTGTCTGTGCTCTTCTGTGGGATGTCCTCACCATCAAAAAGAACGATAACCCTGTATCATCTATGCGTTTAAAAATGGTGCATTTTAATTTAAATTGCTGGCTGTACAAACTTCATTTTATGCATAAAAGGGGCAAAAATTACATAGCATCATGAAAGAAAGAGAATTCTTTAACATCTCAACAAGTGTCTATAGCTATTACCATTAAATGGTCTAATTTACATTATTTAAATATAAATGTCTAACATTTTAAACTCATCTATCTTTTTCCTGAACGAGGAAAATAACCTTATATTTTAGAAAGTGACAAATAAATCCTGACTTATTCAAGTATGTTTTACAACTCTTCCAAACGTTTGGTATTCATTAAGAGACAAAACATTAGGAGAAATAGTGCAAAAAAATTTAGTTGAAATTGCTAAATGAAAATTGAACCTTGCTGGTTGTTTCCTTTTGAAGAAAGTATGATGTGAAGTAGTGACTGCAGTAGTACTGATCAATGCTGGACTTCTTGCAGTTAAAAGTAACTTTTGTAGGGAATTTTGCATGAGGGAGATGAAGCAGAAACTTCACTCCTCTGAGCTGAATTTGTTCAGTTGCCAAAGTACAGTTGAGCTTTCCTTCAAAACAAAGATGACCAAGGTCAATGTTCCAAAAATCACTGAGTTGTATTACGGTGATCAGAAAGGAATTTTATGGGACCGCATATTTTTGGAGATACCAAGGCAACAGCCAAGAGAGTTAGAAGTATTAGGAAGCAGTAGAAGCACCGTGACAGATAGTATCTTCTTGCTGTATGCTTTGTGGCACATAGCACATGACTTAGCACTTCTGAGCACCATTGTAAAATAAGATTTCCTTTGGTAAGACATGTAATTATCATCATAGATACTGAATTGTAAGATAATGTAATACCTTCCTACAAGAGGTCATCAACTGGCTAAAACTTGGTGTTGACAGCAAGTTTTCTTGCTGTAAAGAATCCTATGTAACTCTCCATTAATCTAAGAGCACAAAGAGAAGCTCTCTCAGTCATCTCAATTTCTTTGCATACCTTGGTTTCCTTAGAAATAGCTACTGAGATCAACCTGCTAATTTGCAGCTTATGGTTTTGGGGACCACAGAATACTTTAGAGAGGTAACAATAATAAAATACAAGAAAATAATTAGTTTTAAAAGGGGATAAATCTAGAAACAACAAAAAAAAGTAGTGACAATCCACAGCCAAAAAGGCTCTAATTGGACTTCCTGGTATCTTGTCAAAACCAAATTGTGTTCCTGTGTTTTAAAAGAGTACCCTTCATTGAAAATTGCCAGTGTCAAGGCAAAGGAGACATCTGAGATTGTGACATGTCTCAAGTATCTGTGTATAGGCCTGGAATCAAAGACATGTAGATTGATAAGCACTCAAAATTTCTGAGCAATGAAATCAGACTGTGTCTGATTGTAAGAATGTTATGTGCACTTTGGTTTCTCTTAGATACAATGAAAAGTACAGCCCTAGAAATGTCCAGAACCTCTCCTTTTCTGTGAAATACACAATCACATTTAATAGAGGGAAAGTCATGGCTGTGAAACTATAAAAATTACTTTATAATTTGAATTTTTTATTTTTGTTTGTCAGTTATGTCCCTGTCATGTTCCACTCATGTGCCCAAATATGTCAGGGCAAGGGAGATGAGCTTTTTTTTCTACCATCTTTTAACAGAATTAAAAAGAATCAGTTTGAATAAAGTCCTGAGTGTGACTATCACCCAGAGTGGAAGGTAAAAACCCTAGAAAGTAGGTTTGATTCATTGACCCTCCAGCAATAATGACCTAGAAAGGCCATTATTGCTGGAGGGTCAATGAATCAAATTTATGTATCCCAGTGTCATCAAACTCAGGTGTGTTTGAAGGTGGATCAAGCTCTTATATTTGAACCTTCTCTAATACTGCTGTTCATGTGCCATAGGCGGTGTACATGCACTGAGTATTCACCATAGGAAAAGGAACTTCTAGGCAGATTTTGACAGCTTTTATAGAAGCTACTGCTGGTTGAAATCATCTCATAAAACAATGGATGAAAGCCAATCTAATTAACTAGTCTGCAATTGTGCTGTCCAGGACTTTGTGCCAGTATTTGTTGAGTGCCAGGAAATTGGATCTGGGCTTCAGTGTGGACAGGTGTACTGTAGCTGTAAGCTTCCGCAGGCCAGTAATAGTTAAAGGGTTTAGACATCCATCTATGGCACCTAAGGGGAAGATGGTGTGTATTCATAATGTGGTTTGTAGGAAAGTCAAAAGGGATGAAAAATCCAAAAATATATCTGAAATTTTCCTGGTGGCTTTTTGAAAAATTATTCAAAAACTATATGAGTTTCTCTCATTGACCAAATACACTCACCAAGACTTCACTGCAAATGCTCTGAGTGCTCAAGGCATGCCAGTGGACCAGGCAAAATGGGTTTTTCTGTTTCTGATCGCAACCTTCCTTCCTGTACAAAAATTTGGTTTTGCAGCTGCAGAATGCCCTCTCCAGGCCTCCTTTTACTACATGTAAGGTGGTGACGCAAGCAGGTGGAGATGCAAGCAGTGAACCTCTTTTATTACATCCTGGAACATTTGCCACTGAAGACTTGCTAAAGGAATAGCACTGAAGACAAAAGTTCTGGCTTCTTCATGTTGAAAGAAATTTATACCCCTGTCTTTGGCCTGCCTCTGCATCCCTGAAGGCACAGTTGTGGGATATCTACATGATCCCCTTCAGTAAGGACCCTGTCTTTGACAGGATAGTGTGTTTCTGGGGCAGGAGCACAGTGTATGTCTGTCATTTATGCTCCTAAGACAGCACCACTGCCACTCTCACTGGAGCTGTCATTTGCACTTTTCAGTGTATTCCTCTACAAGGAGGCAAGAGGAGATTAGCCAGGACACTGTCTATAGCTCCTTGAAATGTGGAAGTCCTACCTCTTTCCATGCTTCCTTGCCTTTTTCCCCAGCCATCCCGTTTTTCAGTTAGGGATGTGAAAAGTTACATCCCTGTCTGTTTCCTGAAACAGCTCTTTATGGATGTACAGAGCCGTGACAGATTCCTTTGTGAACCTACTTATGCTGCCAGTCTCCATCAGCCACCTCAGCTGCAACTTTCAAAAGATGACAAAAACCTCCAAATCTCAAAGTCCTGACTGCCAAGGTGGGGAATTCAGCTCTGCTCTCTCACATATTTTCTACCTTTGGGGTATAGAGGCCACACAGGTAAAATTTCTCCAACTCCTTTTAGCCAGACTTTCCAAGGAGGCAAAAAGAAAATGAACAGGCACAAGAAAACGAGGGAGATTGGGATGTATTTTACTTGGAGTCTATTTGGCTATCCAAGTCATCTTTGTTTGTGCTTAAAACTAACATTACAAACTTACTGTTGGGGGCATTTATTATTTACAATCACATCTTGGAGGAGTCTGTTTTTAAAATGGATCTGCAAGATCCATTTAGCCATTGTTGGTATGGAAAAATAATTTCACTCATACATGTGTTACATTAGCTTCAGTAGAAAAGACAGCTCCTTCTCTGTGGAGTTCATAACTGTGCCACATGTAAGAGGCTCCTACTGTACTGCTACAGCTGGAAAAGTTCTTCTCAAGGTCAAAGGCAAAAGTATATCCAGCACAGTCATGGCTAGTCATTTGTCATTTCCTACTTCATTAATCAGGAACATGCTGTTAGAAATCTGTGGAACTGTCGGTTCTGGAATGTAATTTTTTTCCAGTGTCTCTCATTTGACTATTGAAATTTACTTTTCAGTAAAATTCTCTGAGATAAGAGAAGTGAATATTAAAAAAGTACAAGCCTATGCAAAAATCCAAACAACAGTCAAATACACTTAAAGGAAAAAGCAACTACTTTACACTGCAGAAATTATTTACTACTTTGCTAAGCCAGCATTGCATATCTCAAGCAGTTTTCTCTTCAATTACCTGCTCTTGCAGCCGCTACATTTAATGGAAGAATAGCCAAAATCAACGAGAAAAGGATCACAAGACAGTATGCAAAGAACTCTGTAATTAAAGAAACCTGCCTTCTCCAGTCAGTCTTAGGCTTCAAGCAGCTAGTACTTGGAGATGCTTATTTTTGGTTATGATAGTGGGATGAGTTTAAAAACTTTGAATCTCTTTTTCACTTCAATCTGTGATAGCATTTGCTAGCACTGAGGAATTCCTACAATGAAACCAATTATGTTTGGTTTTGGGCTTTAATATGTATTTTCTAGTAGAAGTGCTTATGCCCTTGAGAGTGCAGCTGGACAGTGTGCCCTGCTCTGAGCCACCTCAAGACTCCCTTGGGGTGCAGAGTGAGCTGGGAGCCCACCAGAGGCTGGACTGCAACTCTGCAGCCACCCATCACAGGTGTTCCAGGATGGACAAGCAGAGGAGCAGTTCTGCATAATGGTCTGCTGCTCTCAGAAGACTGAAATATCCTCCCTTTCACAGGACTAGGCAGCCTGCCCCACCTTTTGCCATCAAAGTAGGCTGTGGGTCTGTTTGATGCCCCCCAGTAATTAACTCCTGTAAAGTAAACCAATTGCCTTGCTGAAGCCTAGATTTCACCCATTTCAGATGACTTGGTTTGTGGCAAAGTGATAAGATTCATATTTCATTTTATTTAATTTGCCAACATTTATTTTTTGGGGGTGCTGCAGCAAAAGATTTCAGCACAAGGTTCCTAATTGGAAGAACTGGATCCTATATGGACCATTAAAAGAACAGAGTGCAAAGTAGCATGAACACTGACATAAGAATAAGAACATTGTATCACACTTCTAAGTAATTTGAAGTTCATAATTTGCTCAGTTAATACTTACTATTTCATGTAAGTTCAAGTAAAAAATTGTGAGAAAATAATAAATTAAGGACTATCTTGTATAGGTGGAAGTTTGAGAAATTTTTAACTCTGGTCTTGATCCTCGAGAAAGCCCTCTGGGATATATGTCATCATGTCCTAGATCATATGCAAAGTGTGACTAGCTGCCAAACCATAAATTGTACAATGAGTCTTTCTTTTTCATGAAGATGCAGCTCAGCTCTTCCTTCCCAAGCACTGTATTGCACTGATGTCTTCTGCAGTAATGTGTGTCTCTTAAAATATTTGTGGTCATTTTTCTAAGCTGGTGAGCACTTGATGCTATGTTTTCTCAACAGACAGATTTTTTTCTAAAGTGGACCAAAGAGAGGGACATATCTGTAATTCCTATTAATTAACAATAGATCTTGAACTCACACCTATTCATTGAAGATATGTTTTTAAGATCCAGTTAATTATTCAATGTAAACTATTATTCAGGGTGTAAACCTGTTAAATAAGTAAAAGCTTGCTGGTTTTGAGGGCTTTTATGTCAGCACTGCTTTATGTCTTTTGCTGTACCTGCAAAGCAGGTTAAACATTGATGCTGAAAGTTGAAGATGATGGCCCCATTATATGTGCAGTTTATCCCAGGGCATGTTGTAGTTTCAAGGACAAACGCTTGAGCTTATGCCTCTTCAAAAAATGTTTACCTGGATATTGTCTTACAAGGGCTTAATGAATTTCTGTATTTTTTCAGCAGCTTGCATCTGTAAAAACAGTAATCTAGTACACTTGATGCCTGATCCCACAGTAAACTTGGTAAGGTCTGGAGCTTCAGGCACTGCCACTTCCCTGAGATGATTCATGTAGAAATTTTGTCTTTTCTTTTTTTTGACAATCCTCAGCTCATTGTGACTTCTTGCTCTGCCATCTGCCCTGTGCCAGGGACATTGGAACAGGAGTGAAAGTGCTTTAAGTGGTAGGACTGCTCATCAGCTTTCAACTCTGTGCCAAGGCTGAAAGGAATTTTAGGCTTTATTTTGGCTTGATGCTAACAGGCATTTTGGATCAAGTTTGTACTTTAAAATAAGTGTATCCTTTGGTTCTGTTCATGCAGCCTGCTGCTTGGTTTGCCTGCCAGGATTCATTTGCCACCCTGTGTCTGCAAGTGGATGACAAGCAGCAGTAAAGCCCTATTTCCATGTTACAGCAGCTTTGCAGGAACCATGTGTCCTAGAAAAAAAAAAAAATTTGGACAGAGACATATGGATTGATGTGTGTGTTGTATATCTATTGTGAAACTCTTCTACTGGGCACTACAAAATAATAAATTTTTTTGTTTGTTTGTTTCAAAAAGGCTCTAAAACCTCAGTTTTATTGAGAAATTCTTGACTGGTTGTAGATTGAGCTTGGCCTCCTAGTTCTCAGCCTCTGTGGTTCCTAAAAGCAAATTACAAATAGTCCTCAAAGGGTCCTGCATTAGTGAAGACTCATGAGTGCCTTTTCTTATTTTCCTCAAGTTGCCTAACATCCCTTACAGCAAGAGGGAAACAGACATAAGTGTAGGTATCTGGTGTTGTTCACATATTTGCCTCTGAAAGGGAAATGCTCCATTGGGAATCTTTACTTGTAAGTGCATTGTAAACTATATGCATATTTGCATGGGCCACAGATTTTAACCCATGATCTTGGTCATAACAGCTCTGCTGGTGAATGCTATATGCAGAAGGAGACATTTGTCTTCAGACCAATTAAAAATGCCTTATAAACCCCAGAAATCCATGAATAATGCACACATATGTATACATTAAATGGATATTGGTCGAAGAGGACACAGGCCTTGCATGTCTTTCTTCATCAGATTTCCTGACTGAATTAAAGACCAGGTTCTGCTTAGCTGCTATTAACAGAGGTAACTCTGAGCAGTTAATTTCTTCTCTGGAAAGGAGTAGGTGTTGCATTGGCTGTTTTTTATTTCTTATATAAAAACAATGGAAAATGAAAAATTTCTTGGGGGTTGCTTGAGTTTACTGTATATATAGGAACCTTAAATATAGAAAACATAAGGAATAAATTCTCTTCATCCCTAGCAAATCAGAGGTTCATTGGAAGGGACAAATCTTGTAGCAGTGTCATCTGTGCTCTTGCTAAATGGGACTGAAATGAACAAGTTCATTTTGGTGCAGAGCAGTTATTGATTACTACCTGTTCTTTCCCCACACTTGGCACCCCTGGAGGCCCACAAGAAATGTGGGCAAAAATAAAGAATTGAAAACATGTCCCAGTGCAGGGGTTTAAACACACCTCACTTCTCTGTGCAGCCTTGGCTTGTGTGTAAATGACTGCAGTGAGAAGTGGAAAGACAGGAAGCAAGGAGGCTCCTGTCTCACCAGTGCCAAAACCTGGCCAATATTGAGAGTGATCCTTTGGGGCATCTGTGTGGCACAGGGATTGTGAGCATCCCTAGAGCTAGCCCCCTGACAGAGAATTCTCTGTATGAGCCAAGAGGGTAAATATTTTGTGTGTCTGGGTGCATGGACATAGAGAGCCATTAGCTCTTCAGGTATGAAATCGATATTCCTTTATTACTTATTTTAGATATTTTTAAGCTCATCCTGCAAAGTTTTGATGATGACTATGATATCTCTTAATTCAGCATAAGGTATAGTTCTCCCATTTAAAGACAAAACCATGTGTAAAATGTTGCAGAATGAGGGTCATTGCATAAAGCAAAAGCAAAAAGCAAAAGAGTTCACATTATGTCTTCATTTCCCTTCCCATTACAAAATCAAACATACTGCTGCCAAGTGTCCTGGTGAGTCACTGTCCAGTAACTAATATCTGCTATGTGAAAGGCATTCAAAACCACAGAACTGAAGCACTCCAGAGAATACTGTATTAGCTGGAAATTTTAAGTTTAAAAGGTACCAGTTGTTTCATTTTTCTTACGGCTGCTACTTTAAAAGACATGGAAACTCTTTGAAATATCAATGCTGAAAGCAAGATGGCCTATGAGATTTTCAGTTTTATGCAGTGATTCTCTTGGATGTATTTCAGTTAGGATGGAAATCTGTCTTGTCTGCAAGTGAAAGAAGTCCTGCATATTCCTCTTCCTAGTTCTTAAATGCAAGAATACCTTGGCAGCACATCTGAGTTATGTGCTGAGTTTATTGCCCTAAAGGTAACCTATGCTGTTTGTCTGGATCACGAGAGAAGCAACATAAATGTTTTGGAGGACTGATTGCAGAGATTGTTCAAATCTCCTGGGAAATCTAGATCCATTCCTATGAACATATCCTCTCCCTCCTTCCTTAATTAGGAATAGCACCCTTCATTTCTCCTCAAACACTTCTTTTCCTTTGCCCTCCTCAGGCATGGCCGAGGAAAGTTATATGGTTTTCAGTAATCACCTGGAGCCAGAGAGGTTTTTGTTCACCATACAGCTTTCAGCTGGAGGCCCTTCATTGTAGTACAGCACACCCTGTCTGCCCTCACCCCCTCAAACACAAGCCTGGTGCCACCTGCTTCCTGTGGCGCCTTCTGAAAAGGTCAGCTCCCTGCCTACTCCTTTTCAAGCAAAGAGCAGTAATGAACAACAACATGCATGGTTGGAAAATCATATGAACAGCTTTCTAACTGTGTGTGTGTCCAGAGTGCGCTAGAACAGATTGCAATGTACTTGAGTTTTTGTGTTTTTTAAACTTGTTATTCTTAGTTTCAGGAAGCTTGGCTCTAGCTTTCACTGCTATTTCTGTAGCTCCTCCTTAGTACTATTACCAGTATTTCTGGCACCATATTTGCACATTTTCCTGCAGTCACTTGGACGTTCATGAACTGATTTGCCTGCAGGCTACTGGAAAAGTTCCTCTGACCTCACAGTGAGTGCTGTTGCCATCGCCTTTGTCCACGCGGTGGTGTTGCATACTCTGTTACATAGTGCCTAATCCTTTACAGCTGTATTGCTTCTCAAATGCTGGGCATTTCCTTGGCCTGTGCTGTTTGCCAGAGCATGTGCAGCCCCACGTGATATGTTTATACGTTTGTTTAACACGATCTCTACATTCTGTTCTGCCTGAGGAGTCTGTTTTGTTTTGTTTTAATGGACATTGTTAAAACAGAATCATAAATTTCAGCAGCATAATATTATCAATCCTCCCTTTGTATGTCTTAGGGCACCATTTGTGTGATGCCAGCCTCAGTTGCAAAGTCAGCTTAAAGTTTTGTGATACAAATATTTTGATATTTTTAGAAAGAAAGGACTTACTGCTTACATTAATTCTTTTAATGATTCTGTCCTGGTGCATGCTCTTACTCTGCCCAGACTGCTTTAATATGTTTAGCTGAACACCATGTCCTGGTCAGAGCCTACAATTTTCATACCAGTTTGCTTCATCCTTTGCCTGAGCTCAGGATTCTGAGCACTGTTTCTCAGCTAATTTCAACCACTTCCAGTTGGCTTCTGTGAAAAAGCATTCAAGGTACAGTTCAGTGAAGTTGTAGACAAGTCTCCAGAGAAAAGGAGTGGAAACTTCTTGTGCCAGATTTATTCTTTGAGACAGCAATTCAGGAAATGATGTCTTCTGTCTGGACTGGGCAACTTCTGTTGGTTAGCAAATATTTTTACTTTATGAAAGACTAGCTCCCTTTCAGGAGCCTCTGTCACCTTCAGAGTGCAGCAAAATCCTCACCTCTCCTAATGTAAACCAGAGTTGCACAAAGAATCCAGTCAGTGTTTGGAGCTCTAACTTACCTCTTCAACCCTGTAGCACAGGCTCTTCTGAACTTTCACCTTTTTTCTGTCTCCATCAAAGAAAATTTTACATTCCTTCCTTCCTTCCTTCCTTCCTTCCTTCCTTCCTTCCTTCCTTCCTTCCTTCCTTCCTTCCTTCCTTCCTTCCTTCCTTCCTTCCTTCCTTCCTTCCTTCCTTCCTTCCTTCCTTCCTTCCTTCCTTCCTTCCTTCCTTCCTTCCTTCCTTCCTTCCTTCCTTCCTTCCTTCCTTCCTTCCTTCCCTTCCTTCCCTTCCTTCTCTTCCTTCCCTTCCTCTGTTTCTCTTCTCATTCTAAGGACAGCTAGCCATTTTCTGAGGCCTGGTGTTTTAATATCAGCTGTTTTCCAGCCATTGGTTCCCAGCTGCTGTTGTTGCTCACAGTCACTTGGAGACTGCATGAAGTGCTGCTGTCCTTCTCCAAGGTATACGTTCAGTGATGCCATTCTTCTTTTCTGTAGCTTGTTAATTAGTTTTCCCTCATACCATGTCCTATTCAGAGACACTTGGAAGCAGAGTTTGACATTGCTTTACTTCCTTTTCTTTGCTTTTATTTTCCCCTTGTCCAAACACAAAGTCGGCACAGCAACCAGCTTCAGCTAGCTGTTCCAAGTGCTTCAAGATACGTTTCTTTAAGACAGCAAACAGTAATTTCTTGGAGGCAGGTGAGACTTTTGTGAGGATTTCATATCTTGATTATCACTTTCTTTCGTGAAATTTTCTAAATACTTCCACTTCAGTTCTCACTCCCAGGCCAATATGCAAGTGAAAAAATTCACACATTGGTTATGGATGCTCTTGTTCCCATTGAAGTATGGAGTGTATGCCTTCTTTCTGTGAAAGTGATAGCTGGCTCTACCAGTGATGATTTTAGCTGGCCCAAGGGCTCTGCATAGGAAGGTAAATGCTCTAGTGCAGGAGGCTGGCTGCTCTAAACTGTAGGTGTAGCTCAATGCCTAAAAGTAAATCTCAGAGACAGTGTGACTCCGAGTTAAGATTTCAGAATGTGGGTCCCAAGGAATAGTTCAATACAAAAAACATTTTGTCTTAGGGGTGGTCTGTGCTGTTCAGGACAAATGGAAAGCAGAATCTGAGCTTATTTATAAGTATGATGTGAATCCTTCTCTGACAGAATTCGTCTGAAAGTAGAGGTGAACTTGCTAAACCTTTTCCAGAGATATCTACTAACCTTAGTCTATCAGGTATGGTTCAGCCCTTGCCTTTGGTTTCTACTCTTCTGCTTAGTATTTCCTCTCAAAGCACACATGAGTGTGAGTGCATGAAAATATGAGCTGTATGGCAAATCAAGGAAAAGACTTGTTTCATGAGCTTTCACGGTTGTTTTATTTTCCTTTAATTTCCCTGGGGAAATAGGCCCTATATTTAGAAAGGAATAAGAGGAAGTGTCTTAGAAAGTTCTCCTGCCTCCCTTTGTCCCTTACCACCAGGAGCAGGATGGAATCTGTGCTGTGGCCTGGCTCCAGTCCATGGTAACAAAGCAAAACCTCGGGTGGCAAGCCAAGAGAGCCTGTGCTAGAAACAACATGAGGGGCAAAAACCACATGCTCTCATGAGTGTCTTTGCATCCATTTTTGCTGCACAGTTGTGGCACCTTGGTGTAAACATCTCTTAGCACTGTTATAGTTCCTCTGACAATGAGAAGGAATCAGACAGAAGGGTGTAGTTTGGCTTCCAGGGTAAATTTGCCTCACAGTGAAGAGGGGTGGCAAGAACTTACTGCCAGAGGCAATGTCTCACACCCTGCAGTTCCAGGAATGTTTGCTCCCACTTCCAGTGCTGACAAGCTGGTCTCCAATGTCTGACAGTCATGAATGCCTGGATCCAGTTCCTCCTGGCACTCGACATTTCATCTACATCCCTCTCCCTTGTTCACACCTTGGGGAGAAGGATCACTCCATTTTGGATGTAGAGACACACCCTGACTCTCAGCTGGGTACCAGGCTCAGCTGGAAGCTCAGCTGGAAGCTCAGCACTGCATTTCTGCTTGCAGTTTCATAGAAATTGAAATCTGCTGTAAGCTTGATGAGGCTTGAAGTCAGGCTGTGAAAGTGCAGAGCACTTTGAAATTGTTAAAGGAATCTGAATGTCTTAAATATATAGCATTTAATTACTGATATTGGTCTTGCTGTTGTTTTGGGGTTTTTTGCTGGCATTAAGTCTCAAGAGAAAGCCAGACCTCATGGGTAAAACTTCATTAGTGCTGTTTCTCTCAGTTAGCTTGTAGCCTATTCATCTTTCCTATTCTTAAATCATTTGAATGACTGTCACATTTCTGCAGCTCTTTTTTCTTTATTGTGTTTTCATGTTGGCTGATAGCTTATGCTATTGTCTTTCTTGAGAATATCCAAAAAAGTTGGAACTGCAGCAAATATTTTTGGGCTCTCTCTCTCTGGAACATCATCCAAGTATACATTCTTTATTAAAAGCTTCTTCCTTTGGGTAACAAGGCCTTGAGATCTTCCCTATGGAAGTGCAGTAATTTAATTCCTTGGGTCTATCCTCAATTGCTTGCCAATTGCTTGTGTAACACAAGAGATGCTTTTTGCTTGCAATGAGGAGCAGTTCTGAAGATTTCTGCCTTCTCCCTCCTGCAAGCTATGCCCTTTCTATCCCCAGAGGCAGGCAGGGCACCCTTACACAATGCAGTAGCAGATCATTCACTTTGTCCTTTCTCCAGCAAGATTTTGGTGATTCAGACATTAGCAATACCTGCACAGCAGGGAGACTGGCTGGAATGGGCGCCTTACACAAGCTTTAATCAGGAGATTTTGCGAGGTCTGTTATCCCTGTATGTTTATGTAGGAACATCAGCATTTCCTATTCCAGCACACAGCATAGAAATTTGTCAGCTGAGTTTTCTCTCTCAGAGTTGAGATTAGGGGAAATTGTCCCTTGTTTGTTGCACAACACAACTATCCTGCTACCTTGGATCTTATTAATAAAGTTTAATTCTGATTTTAACAGGCTTTCACTCACAAAGCTCTTTTTTAGTATCATGGAATGTATTTCTTCAGTCATCCCAATCTAATGATAAGCATCAAGATAGAGGACTTCTGTTAATCTGAGTTTACAATTAAAAATTGAGAAGACATTGATACCAATATGGGAGTATAGTTGGATGTGGGAGCAATACACAGCCTGTGTGGGGCTATGTGCTATGCAGGCAGCTGGGCACAAAAATGAAGGGTGAAAGTGTCTTCTCTGGTGCTCTGCAGGTGTCTGGAACAAAAAAAATGAGGAAATCTAAATTTTTCGCATGACCTCTCTGACATGAGTGAGAAGCAGAGTCCCGTTAGGCTCTCTGGTTAAATGCCACACCCCCACTGTAATGCATTGCTGTAGTATCTCTTCACTCCTGTTTCTTTCAGGAAGACACTAATGAATGGTTGGGCCAAAGAACTTTCATACTGATGAGAAGAGCTGGTGTGCCATGTATTGCTTTCATTCATTTTCTTCCAAGAACTGATTTATCTTAGCATTGCATCTCTACTGATTTCAGTGTAGCAGAGAAGTAGGCCCAGACTTGCTCTTGCTCATGGCTAGCTAGCAGCTGCTGTCAAATCTTTTTTGAATGAAGTATCTAAACTGAGACATAAACCAGCAAAATTGGTGCTTGACTCTTTGCCTGTTGATAAATGAGAGAGAGGTTCAGAAGTTCAACAAATATCATCTGGCTAGGAAAATTCTATATATTGAGAGTAATTAAGCTGTGCTGACTGCTCACTTCTTTTTAGCCACATGTGATTTTCAGACAAAGGTACTGTAGACAAATCCTTCCTGGTGCAGCTCTTGCTTGTTCTCATGCTTTGCTGTCTAACCACAAACTCCCAACTCTCGCTGAGAAGAGATATAATTAAAGTCAATGTACAATACAATTCTCTGATTTTTCAAAGGCGCCAATTTAAATTTCACTAAAGCTCTTGAATTTTCATTTCTGATACCAGGTACAGAATGTACTGTTTATGTATAGAAACCTTATGCTTATGTGATAGCTGTCAGAAATTTGTTCTGTTTGGTTTTAGCATCTAAAACTGGCTCATAATTAAAAACTGGTCTGGCTGAGTAAACTCAGTCAGTCATAATACATCTACAAGGTGAGCTTTGCTAACAGACCAAGTTTAAATTGGTGGACATGCAGTAGGAACCTAGCTAGAGGTCTTCCCAAAACTTGCTTTTGAATCTTATTAGAAATGTCATGAGCCCTAAAGCAGGGGGACTGAAGTTTCACACACTACAGCTTCTACTGTTCTTATGTATTCACTTCTACTTGAGATTGACCAGTGTGTGACACAACTCTCAACACTACTGAATAGACAGAAAAGTGGGTGGTCTCAGATATATGAATATCACTATCAAAATGGTGCCAGCCACATTATTTGAATTCTGTAGAAATTTTTTTTCAGCTCATAAATTGTACATCTACTTAAAAAAAATAATTGTTTCAATAACTCAGTTTAACAGAGTCAAATCTCTGTATTATGGTAGGCACATCAGCTACAGATGCATGTCAGAATTCAGTATGGTAAAATTTGGCAAGCTCAGTTGTCTACTTACTCCTAATATTCTGATAAAAACCACAACATATTTCTTGTGCTGCTGAAACCTGCAAATACTAATGATGTTTGCAGAGAATGTAAGATAAGTTATCACTGGTGCCAGAATTGCTCATTGTACTGACCACTCCAGAGTGATGAGTCTGTGTGGTTTGTTTTGCAGAAGAGGCTGTCTTGGAAAAGATAAATAAAAGACTTCTGTAAAAAATCTTCCTGAGATAAAATAATTCTTAATATTTTCAATCCCCTGGAGCATTTTGTTTTACAGAGGAAAATTAAAATAGCTAGTGACATTTTAAATGCTGCCATTCAATGGAATGGAACAATAACAAATAATAGAGTATTAAATATTAGTGTTATGGCTTATCGAGGTTATATTTTTTTAATTTGCAAAACATTAAAACTTTTTTTTAAAAACTGTTGTACATCTTTTATCAACTTTAACTGAATAAAATATAAAATTTACTTCAGTTTCACAAATAACTCTGGAGATGAAATAATCAAATCAGGACCCAAGGCAATTATACTTAATCAGGTTACAGTATGTGTGACACAGATGGCTGGTATTAAAGCAAAATTCAGTTCATCTTTAGTTATACCAAAGAATGAATAAAAGGAAACAACTGACTTCTGATCTTCCTTCACAGCATTCAGCTGGGCTAAAATTCAGACATTTATTTAGTTTGATACATTCAGTGTCAACCTGTGCTGTGCTGGTATTCTAGGAATCATTCTGAATAGGGGTCCATCATTATTCACTTATGCAAAATTTATTGGTAAGGTAGCTTAACTGAGCAAGCAATGGAAGCCTAGGACAACCCGGGTAATAAGTGCTGACAGTACAGGAGTACCTTCCTGAGGCCATGGTTCCTTAGTCTCCTTATAATTTTGAGCAAGTTTCAGGAATGAGTGTTGTGCTTTGCTTTTGATGTCCCTTGGAAGTGCTGGCCAGCTGTCTGGTGGAGGTTAAAAACTGCTGCTATTACCTTGGAATGAAAAGTGAAAAGCTCTCTTTGATTGAAAGTTAGATTATACAGCCAATAACATATATCCAGTTGCCTTCATTTTGAAATGGGACTCAGTTGAAGATACAACTACTTATAAGAAATTTGCCTGGAAGTGAAACGCTTTCCTCAATCCTCATGCTTGGACCTTGTTTCTGATGTGTTCACATCCCTCTCTCTGTGATTTTATGATGCCACACATACCACAGCATACAATACAGGTAAGACAAGTCAAACAATACAAACTATAAAATATAACATGCACAATATCTAAAATATAATACATAGAGTACCATTCTAAAGTATAATAACCATATATATCAAAAGAAAAAACAACTATACACAATACAATACATAACAGCCCCAAAGAAGTGAACAATAAACCCTGTAGAATGCATAAAATGACATCTTATACAATGGAATTAATACTGTTATATACCATGAAACACAACATACAGTACAATACATATTGTTATATTGTGCAGTATGATACTGCACAATATAACAAATACCAGGCCTCCTCACACATAGAACACACAGTAAGATGTTCAATACAACCAAAAGTATAACACAATACAAAAGACAATAAAAAATATAGAACACAATGCATTAAAAGTTATAGAACACAATGTAATATATATAATATCAACAATAAATATAGTACCCATGATGCATGCAGGATGTACTGGAATGAATACAAAACAATACTATATTTAAAAAGACCAAGTTCAAGGTGCTACATCTGTGTTGGGTCAACCCCTGCCCTGACAAAAGACTGGGGAAGAACAGTATATATAAAACTACTTATAAGAAATTTGCCTGGAAGTGAAATGCTTTCCTCAATCCTCATCTAGCTCCAACATCCCTGCCATGGGCAGGGATACCTTCCACTAGACCAGGTTTTTCACAGTCTCATCCAGTCTGGTCTTGAACAGTTCCAGGGATATGATGTCCACAGCTTCTCTGGGCAGCCTGTTCTGGTAGCTCTCTACTCTCACAGTAATGAATTTTTTCTACTATCTACTGTAAACCTACTTGCTTTGAGAG
This sequence comes from Molothrus aeneus, assembly GCF_037042795.1. Classification (NCBI taxonomy): domain Eukaryota; kingdom Metazoa; phylum Chordata; class Aves; order Passeriformes; family Icteridae; genus Molothrus; species Molothrus aeneus. The sequence goes on along the minus strand of NC_089680.1, from coordinate 51,513,387 downwards.
TTTGAAGTGATCCCTCCTTGTCCTGTCACTACACACTCTTTTAAAAAGTATCTCTCTGTCATTTTGTAAGATCCTTTCAGAAGGAAAGCTGAACTTAAATCACTCCACAGCCTGGGGTCCCAGCACAGGGACGACATGGACCTAGGGCAAGTCTGGGGGAAAATCACTACTTTGATGAGAGGGATGGAGCACTTCTCCTGTGAGTAAAGGTTGAGAGTTTTTTCATCCTGGAAAGGATTTGGTGTGACCTAAGTGCAGCCTTCCAGGACCTGAAGAAAGCCTACAAGAAATACAGAGAGGGACTTCTTTTCATGAAGTAAAGGGATGAGGTGGAATGGCCTTAAAATGAGAGTATTAGGAACAGGTATGAGGAGATATTAGGAAGAAATTCTTTACTGTGAGGTTGGAGTGGCACTGTCAGAAGTTGCCCAGAGGAGCTGTGGATGCTCCATCCCTTGGAGTGTTCAAGGCTGGGTTAGATGGGGTTTGATCAACCTGGCCTAGTGAAAGCTGTCCCTGTCCACAGCAGGGTGTCTGGAAATATATGATCTTTAGGATCCCTTCCAACTCTAACCATCCTCTGATTTTATGATACTGTACCAAACAGGAAATGCCAGGTGCTGTGTGTGTGACCCTGCTGTGTATGATGCATGGTGCCAGAGCTGTGATGGGGGCTGCACTACAATGCAAAATCATTGAACAATATTACAGTACAATACCAAACCAGTGATAGTACAGTATATGCCATATAATAAAGAAAATGCACAAGGTAGAGTGAAAGAAACCATACGACAAATGCTATATGGCCCTCTATTACTGTACACATTGCAAAAGGATCTACAATGGAAAACTAGAAAAAGCAAAATGGAAAATATAACATGTAAAATTACAGTATGTTCAATACAGCAGGCAAAATAGAATGCAGTGTGAAAAAAAAATCCCAAAACAACACATCACAAAGCATCCATAAGTCACATCCAGTGCCGTCCACACGGTACAGCGTGATATAAGCAATACTATACAACACATCCAACATGTAGCACAATACAAAATAGAAGACAAATGGAAACAACGTATGTTACAGTACCAAAGAAATGATTGCACAATACAATACCAAACACTGTAAAATACATACAGTTCAATAGAATGTGTGCCTGGGATTGATCAAAAGTTAAAGGGCATTGTGAAGGCATTCACCAAATGCCTCTTTTTAAGACAGTCTCAGGTGTGGGGTATCAAACACCTCAATAGGATGCCTGTTTCAGTGTTTGACCTTACCCTCTTGGTAAGGAAGTGCTTCTGAATCTCACAGGTCAGTTCCTCACCTAACATAACATTCACCTGATCATCTCACAGATAGGCAACTTATCCAGAAATGCTGTAAGGAACAGGATCAAAGGAATTACAAAAATCTAGAAATGCCAGGTCCACCCCTGTCCCTTCACCCACAAGGCAGATGGTCTTATCCCAGATTAGTGAGACATGGCTTTTCCTTTGTGTACTTGTGCTGACTGTTCCTGATGATTGTGTTTCCTGTCAGAAGAACACAGTACAATTTTTATAATTTTTCCAGGAACTGAGTTTAGACTAACAGATCTGTACTTTCCTGAGTCTTCCCAGTAACACAGTGTGTAAATGGTTCAAAATTGTGTCAGGAGAAGTTCAGACATGACATTCAGAATATTTCTTTTGCATTTTCGAATCCATTATTTTCCCAATGTTTTACCATTTCATCTCTTGTGTAGAATACATTATTATGTTTTTGTATTTTTGGATTGCTATACAGACATTTAATATTCCAGCTTTCAGGGCTGCATAAAACAAATTCCATGCAAATCATGCAATATGTCTTCACTATGTCTGTATAAATGTTTTAATTTTTTAAAAATACATTAAATATATCCCACACAGCATGTATGCTAATAGATTGTATATTATATTGGACTGCGTGTTGTATGGTATTTACTGTCTTAGTTTCTTAGTCATGTGTATGTCTTATTCCAATGGATTGAGTGGCATTTTGTACTGTATTTGGAATTCTCTGTATTTGTATTTGTATTGATACTGTTTGTATGTGTGGATTGTACTGCATGTTAGGTGTTGTATTATATTGCACATATCATGTATTGCACTGCATTTTGTGTCATGGTATATATGGTATGTATGAATTTGTACTGTGTGTATGGCGTTGCCTGTTATTTATTGGACTGCAAGGTATGCAAGGTATCTTGTTTTGTATGCAATGACTCATGGGGTACTCATGGTATTCCATGAGTATTGGCATGGTACTGTCTTGGATGGTGTTGTAAGGTTCAGAACTGGATGGTGTTGTATCATATGGAGTTGCATGTTTTGCACATTATGCATGTATTTCACTGAATAGCACTTGTGGTATTGGTATGGGTTGAGGTATTCAGGCGAACCTCTGTCTCTGGAATCAACCAAACCACTTCTCCTCCAATACACCAGCATCCCAGAACTGCAATTGTAAGATAAGACATAGGCTAATTCATACCCATCTGTTGTACTCCCCACATTAACACTCAGGAAAGAAAAACAAGGCAGTATGTAGCTGTTTCAAATAATCACTGCTGCTTTTATGCCGCACTATCATAAGTCTGCCATCCTTTGTAGTGATTTCTGAATGCCATTTGTCCCATGTGCAATATAATGAACTGATACCCTGATTCCCCACCATCCTCACCCACTTTCTCCTCAGCCATGAATTTTGTGCTCTACTCACTTTATTCTGTATAGTATTTCATTTGTATTTATATCATCTAGATTAGACTGCCTACTGGAGACACTGATACAAATGAGAACAAAGTTCTCTTTTATGCCAATCTCTTTAACTAAATCTTCTCAAAACTTAGATTGTATAATAAAGGCTACTAGGGAGACCTTGTTCAGGAGTGTCTTAAAACAACTTTTAAAAGCCTGTTCCATTTATTTGCACACAAATAATAATGAAGTCCTACAAAAACAAGACTTCTGCCACATAAATCTTGCTGACACCAAAAAGTGAAATGGTGGAATTACTGACACCAAAAAGTAAAATGTATGTATTGCACATATTGCATTGTACTGCATAGTATGGTGCTGTACTTGATTTAAGATGGCTGTGACTTTTACACATTTCACATGTGGTTCACAGCATAAATATAGCTATTATACAGATTTTTGAGAAGTTTGTGTTGTTCGATTTTTGTAAAATGTGTGTTCCCTTCATCGCTATTCATTATGTTTTTGAACTGCTGTGTTCCAGAACAGCTGCTTCTGAGACTTATTAATTTTAAATAATATATGTGTAATGTTCTGGCTATAGCATTTTCTTTTTGAAAGCTAGATTTTAGAGGTGTGTAGTCAAAGCATTTTTCCCAGCTTCTTTTAAACTGTGTCTTGGGACTTGGAAGACAAACTTCTTCCTTCAATTTTGCTAAACTTCAGTTGCTAAAAAAATTCCAAAGGAAGTCTTGTTTGCAATTTTATGGCTGCCTCTTACTATCATTTATTAACATAATATATATAGTGCATTCCTCTGTTAAGTCATGACTATCTTTGTTGAAGCAGTATCTGAAAACACCATGCGCTGATAAAGCACAAGAAGTATTTTTAAAGCATGTCAGGGCTGATGCATACCTGCCCATCTTCTAATCTGTGTTAAAACTCCATTTGTGTTAAAATGAGAAAAGGAGATTTAGATTAACTAATGGATAAAACAACAGTATTTTGTGGTGATGTAGAAGTTGAACAACCTTGAGTGAAATTCTATGGTCTCAAATCTTCATGAACAAAAAGCAAAGGCCTCTATAAATTCTAGCTGACAGAAATATATGTAGCTTTCTTCTTCCTTATGTGAAATCTCTGTCAGCTGTGAGGTGTTTTCATTCATGCAGGCTTGCTTATTTAGATTTGTTACTCTTTTCTATTAGTAATTTAACTAGATAGCTAAGCTTGGTTTAGGACTTCAGTAAGTGCAGACTTTGGCTGAAGAGAAATGTATTTCTCAAATAAGTATTGTTGCTGTCCTTTCACTGTGGTGTAATTGAAACTGAAAAGGCCACCAGTTTACACCTTAAGGTTGTTAGAAATGGCTTATGTTCAAGGGCAAATGGAATTGTTAAAATCAAACCCCCAGTAATTTGCAAGGAAAAATGTAAAAGTTGAATACAAATGTGCATAGGCGACTCCTTAGAGGAGAGCACACAAACTGAGCATTTGAAAAATGTGCAGTACATTTAGGCTCAGGATTAGGTTATACATATGAAAGCACATCTTTAGTTCCCAGCTTTACAGAGGAAATGTAGTGTTTGTCTGCTGAGTAGCAATCTTCTGCCACTGGGGAACACAACTGTCCTAGGTGAGGATTTTGTTCATAGTAGTCAGCTGTTAATAGTTTAGAGGTGCTGATAAACATACTACAAAGAATTGCAGAGACTCACCAAGAGGATGAGTTTTCCTTGGATTTTTCCCTAAGAGAGATCTCGTACTTGCTGTCTGTTCTGGTTTCGTAAAAAGTCCTTTTCCAGCTTTCTTGTGGGCTCCTTAAGTACTAGAAAAGTGCTATAAGGTCCTCTTGGAGTCTTCTGCCTCCAGGCTGAACTACCCCTGCTCTTGCAGCCTTTTTTCATAGGAGAGGTACTCTAGCACTGTCTTTGACACACACATCTGAGGCTGAAGAATACTCTGAAAGCAGAGTATTTGCAGAGATGCAAATCCAAAATTAGGATGACTAAAGAGAAGGATTACAGTGTTAAGTTTTAAGTGAACTACTCTAGGTCGAAGACAAGAAAACAGGCCTTAGCTGCTCAGTTAATTCTTATTAGCAGAGGAAACTGAGAGGTGACTTGTATTAATGCAGAAAAAGGATATTAGGGAGCTTATAAGACAGAGGAATAATGGGATTCAGTGGCTAGGAGCTGAAATTTGACAATTTCAATATTAAAATAAGAAGAAAATCTCTAGCAGAATAAGGAAACATTTAAAGAGCCTATCAGAGAGGATAGTGAACTTGCTATTATTTGATAACTTTATAGAAGATGACATGTGTACAATGTTAAATTGGATTCTGTAGCTTGAATATGAGGCTCAGACTTTGTAAGTAAATCCTGAAAATGCATTAAACACAAATTATATACATTCAGATCACTACTTCAGTAAACTGATGTATCTACACATAAAGGTTATTTTGGACTTCATACAAATATTAATAGTATGTCAACATTTAGGCAAGTTAAGGACAAATTATTTAGATGGCAATAGGCAAGCAATAGAAGTGCATGTCCAGTGCATTCCAGCAAGGCCCTGTCCTTCTAGGGAAAAAAATTATATCTTGTGCTATCTATAGTCTAAATGTGCTGAAACACAAGAGAGCTATCTTGATGGTTAATGACAGTTCCAGGTTGTGCAGATATTGGACAAAAGGCCTTCTAGAAATGAATCTGCTGGTCTCTGGCAGCTCTCAGTTCTGTATAAAAATGAAAAAGAAGTAGTGGAGTGATGGATTACAACAGGCTCCTGGATACTTTCCTGCATACTTTCCTGGATGCTTTTTTCACTGCCCCATTGAGGACTAGAATTTGTGAAGAGGAGAATAAAAAGCCATCTCCAGGTTTTGGGGATGTATATGGCCTGGTAGGGCAACAGAATATTACTTAGTTAACACTGTTGGTTTCATTTCGGCTGGGCACAGGGAAAATGTTAGTAATTATTAATAGAATTAATATAAATTATTAATTTAATACTCATCATTGTATTCCACAGTTTCTTTCAAACTTTTTCACTTGCTTTGCTTCTACTTCTGTGGTTTTGCCTGGTGTTTTGAGAATCTTGTGTTCAGAAAAACCAGAAAGGGGATATAGGAGGGAAAAGACCACAACAATAAGATATAGTCAAGTTAGTGGCCTGATTGTGCCATGAAAAGGATAATTGCTCTGGAGAGTAACAGTTCAAACACTGCAACTTACTCAGCAAAAAGAAAAGGTGAAGTGTTTGTCTTGGGCATACACTGTAAAAGAAAGTGGTGAACTCTAGATCTTTAGACAACATGTGTGCCATCATTTGCTGTAGCAGTGTATTTTGTGTGAATCTGCTAGACTTCCAAAGCTTCAGCAAGTTTCTGAGGCTTCTTTACAATAAAACTACTTCTATTTAAATGTCAGCGATCTAACGTAATTTAAATGGAACATAGAACACACAGCTTCTGCTTCTTTTACCTTACTCACCTCTGTACTTAAAACATACACACTGTATAGTCCACAATGACTGCTTGAAGAAACCATTAAGTTATCAGCAGGGCACATTTGCAGGGCATATTCACTCTAGATGTTATTGTTCAACTAAAATAAAGGTGAAATGTTTTTTACAGGGTATAACCTAGAACCTGCTTCCCACAGAAATTTAAATAATGAGAGTTTACTATAGCAAATATAGAATATGCCAGACAGGAAAACAGGATATAGAAAATCTAAAAAACAGGCAAAATTAGACTGTGGTGCTGTCTTGGGCTTGAAAATAAAGGTGCTATTAAAACAAAGGGATGTAATAAACAATAGAAGTGGAAGCTGATGCAACTCAATGGAGTGGTTTAACTGCTATTAAATTCAGGACTATGCAGACAGAATAATCCTGGAATAGGTTGTTTTGGTTTGGAATTAAAGGAATTATCTGCAGATTGTTCTTTGTTCTCCTCAGTTCTCCTCTATATTTAACTGAATCTGTCTGGGGAATGTGTTGTCATGGCAACCTGTAAGTTAATCTCGATGTTTCAGACTTAGAAGTTACGTTACTATTAAAACAGAATTCAGGAAATATATAAACACAAATTTGTTTCCTAAATATAATTTTAGATTTCTTTTTAGATCTGGGAAGAATTGTGTTTCAAAGAGAAAAGTTAGGCACACAAAACTATGGTCAATTATGTGCACACAACTTTACTTCTGCTGTGATTACGGGAGATTTAGGTGGAAGGTGTGCAGGAAGGGTTCTTAAATGAGAAGCAGGAGAATAAGAAATGCCTTGGAGACTTTGAAAAGTGAAGAGTAATGCTGCTGAGTGAGGCCACCCAATCTAACACTGACTCCTGCCAAATTCAGAGCTTTGGTGCTGTCTTTTCTTTCTGGAGACAGCATTGCCTAAAAGCCAGGATGTCTGATACTGTCACAGGAAAAAGTAAGCAAGGGGGTCATGCAGTTTTGCTGTCCTGCATATGTGTATGCTTTGAATTTACAGGGCTGTCTCCTCCTTCCAAAATCTCAATGTGTCTCTCTATTGCTGCAGCCTTCAGAGGCTTCTCTGTGCAGTAAGGCCTCCATCATGGTGTACATCTCTACATAAAAGGAGAGACAATCATCAACTTAGCTTGAGATTGATATTGCATGTGGTAATGACATTCCTGAAAGAATGAAAAACTTGCATCTACTATTGCTGGGCTTAAAATGTTGTCTATGGGCGAAGAGATAGTACACCTTCTGTAAAGGCAAGGCTGTATTTTTAATGCAATTGAGAGTCTCATAATTGGGTAGGGGGGAGAGGAATAAAAATAAATTAAGCCCAAATTCTTAATTTTGTACAGTTTTTCTTGGTGAAAAATTCTTTCTTACTTTCTCCTGGAAGTAAGTGTGGTAATTTCATCCTGGTGGTGATATGCTGTGGCAAGTCATCAGTATCTTGGTCTTTCACTATTAGTAATACTATCTTTATGTGACTTTTTTATCTCTAGCTTTCATTTGAGATAATTTTACACAAAATCACAGAGTCATTTAAGTTAGAAAAGACCTCCAAGATCGTCATGTCCAACCTTTGTCTGATTACCTGCCCTACCACCTTGTCTACTAGACCATGGCACTTAGTGCCACGTCCAGTTATTTCTTGAACACCTCCAGGGATGGTAACTCCACCATCTCCCTGGGCAGCCCATTCTGACATGATCATCCTTTCTGGAAAGAAATTCTTCCTACATCCAACTTGAATCTTCCCTGGCGTATCTTGACACCATCACCTCTCATCCTGTTGCTTGTTACCTGTGAGAAGGGACTAACTCTTTGCTTACTGACATGCATTTTCAGCTTTGCTATTTTGTCATTGGTCCGCAATGATTATGTCTGAATTTACCCTTTTATGCTGCTCATTCAAGAATTCTTTTTTCAAGTCTTTATAACCCTAAACCAAATTTGGTCTGTGTCCAAGGTGTTTCTTTCGGTGACTGTGGGGAAGTTGCTTATACCCAAGAGGTATGAGTGCAAAGGCCCTGCCCTATGTCTTCCCATTCCATGCCTCAGAACTCTACACCACTTCCTGTGTCTCCACTTCTGAAGCCACCTCCTTTTGTACCAGGTCTTTATTCCTATACACAGTCTCATTATGCTAGAGCCAGAAATTTCATGTTTTATTGAAAGTAAGGATTTGTTACTTCTACTTGCATAATGTCATGGCTGTACTGTATGAAAAAAGTAAAATAAAACAGCAAGCTTGCTGGAGGAAGACTGTCCATCCTCAGTCCTGAGGACTTGTAAATTAAGTACAAGACTCCTGATCTGTAGGCAGCAATGACAACATTATATGACATGGGTACATGGTTATAGAATGCCTGAGTAAAAGTCTATAGAAAACAGGTCCTATTGTTCATCTCCAAGTTTATCACAGCAAGTATTTCAGTCTTGAACCTGTTATCTCATGATTCCATTATTCTGGGAATTGGTCATCCTAATTTTGGAATTTTTCTGGATGTGTTCTTGAGTCTATACAAAATGCTTAGTCTTCCTGGAAATACCTATTTGTCTCTCTTGACCTGCTCAGAAGAACAATTTTTACTTTGCTATTTCATTAATAAAACATTGTAAACTTTCACAAATTATCTCCAGTTGTTTTTCCAGTCATACAGGAATGCAGCAAACACTGATGATTTGAAGACTTCAGATCTTAAAAAACATTACAATCTGATATGTTCTTATGTTCTGATATTGTTCATTTTCCATTAAATCCTCTGGCAGCTGAAGTTAGCCAACTATTTTGGTGCAAGCTGTGCTTGGCACCCAATTTTCCTTTTCCATGGGGACAATGAAAACTCACACTTCTTTCCTTCTCACTGAAAGAAATCTATTGGATTTTTGCACCAATTTCCAGGCCAGGAATACACTTTTGTCAAATAACAGGAATGATTCATGGAGGTCTGTTTTCAGAGCTGTACTGTTCATGCTTGAATAGGAGTAGGCCTGCCACATCTCTACTTGTTCAATAAAGAACTTTGGCTTGAGTATTCTTATTAATGTTTGTGCAAAAGAATAAAGCCTTCCCCCCCCCCCCCCCCCACTTGTGATAAATTAAAAAGAATGCTTGATAATCTGCTGGTGTAGTTTCACAGTGAACCTACCACTTGCTATTGGGTTTTTCACACTAGCCTTTGGACTACATTACGTCTGGCCTTTGGGAGACTCCTTATGTTGTTTGTATCCACTTTAACAGGACTCAGCAAGTTGCATTTCATGTACATACTGCATGATTATAGGAGGAGCTGATGTACAAGGTAGGAATGAACTACAAAAGAAGATCTTAATCTCATACCCCAGGTGTGTGCTTTGCGAAAGCTTTGAAACTGTTCATCACTGTAGGTTCAAAGATTCAGTTTGTGCTTCTCAGCTTATTTCATCAAAATTTCCACCTATTAGATTGTGGAAGAGGAAACTAGAACACCAACATGAAAGAAGCTTCAAGTTGCATCTGTCACATTAAAGAGACTTGGTTGAAATAGTGATAAAAAGCATCCCACAGGGGATTTGTTGGATTTATCCAGAAAAGGATAGCTTTCCTGTGCCTGTGGAGAGGATGATTAGCAAGGTATGAACACATGGAGGCAAAGAGAATCCATCAGGCCCTAAGTAAACAGGATTCTGCAACATTAGATCTCAGTTTGTGGCATACAGTGAGATTAGCTGGTTATGTGATGAACTTAGGCAAAGACAATTTTTAAAGTTCATTGTACATGATTTTTCAATTTTTTTTTCCTTTTTAAAAGACCTTGGCACACACCCTCATCCCACTGTTTTGTCCTTCTTTTGTGTGTCTTTAGTGGTTTCTGAACTGCAGCCACATGTAAATGCATTCTCATCTTCAGTATCATACTTTAAATATGACAGCTAACCCTGCTCTGTGAGGGAAACTCACTTAGCCTGCAAAATGCCTATCTGCTCTGAAACTACACTTCCACATGTCAGAGGGATTTCACCCCTTTCGATTTTGCAACCAAATAAATGCTACATTTTCTTGGTATTGTTTAACTGAACTAGTTTCCCCAAGCCCAATGTTTAAGGGGTCCTTTCCTGTATCTTTGTATCTGGACAAATTTTATGATTCTCTCATGTAGGAGAAAGGTGTTTTAAGGGAAAGGACAACCCAGCATTTCTTAACTTGGCTAAATGAGCTTGCAAGTATGGTTTCACTGATTTTGAAGGCTACTTTCAGTAACTTATAATGGGCAGTAGCTTTCACAACAAGTAGGACTATTATTTTTTCTGTTAGCAAGGTACTGCTGTTAAGCATGAAATGCTATTAATCCAATGCTGAAATATAAAACTATTGTTATTTTTGAATACCACGATAACCAACTCTGAATTCATCCCACTAGCTTTGATGGGAATTAAACCATTTTTACAGCATGCTAACTAGCAGAGAGGCAAGATAAATGGTTTGGTGAGTTTGATGATGTAAAGTTCCCAAAGGTTACTGTAGAGATGAGGTTTGTAGCTGTTGTGTTTGACACTGGCCAAACTCCAGGCACCCACTAAAGTCACTCACTTACCCTCCTGTGCAACAGCTGGGCAGAGGAGAGAAAAAAAATTAATGAAGAGTTAATGAGTTGAGATAAGGGCTGGGAGAAAATATTCCAAGGACAAAACAGGCTCAACTTAAAGTTGAAAAGGGAATTTATTACTGACAGGATCAGAGGAGGACAAATGAGAAATAAAATGAGCTCTTAAAAACACCTTTTTCCCTCCCAGCCTCTCCCTCCTTTCCACCGACAGCAGGGAGACAGGGCATGGGGGTTTTGGTCAGTTCATCACCCGAGGTTTTCTTCTGCTGCACAGGGAGAGGAATCCTTCCCCTGTGAGACCATGGGGTCCCTTCCCACAGGAGACAGTTCCCTGTAAACTTCCCCAGCATGGCTCCAAATCTCTGAGCAGCAGTCCTCCAAAACTGCTGCAACCTGAGTCCCTCCCAGAACTGCTGTGGCGTGGGTCACTCTTCCACAGGGTGCAGTTCTCTAAGGACAGGCTGCTCCAGCCTGGGTTCAGGGCCCGATCTCTCCACAGGGTCACAGCCTCCTCCAGGCACCCACCCACTCTAGCACTGGCACCTCCCCCAGGGGCTGTGGGTGGATCTGTGCATCCCCCCTGGATCCTCATGGGCTGCAGGGGCACAGCTGCTTCGCCGTGGGCTCCCCACGGCCTGCAGGGGAATCTGGGCTCCAGTGCCTGGAGCAGCTCCTGCCCCTTCTTCTCCACTGACCTTGGTGCCTCACATGTTCTCACCTCATCCTCTTTTCTGGTGAGGGAAAAACTCTGTGTGTCCCTTTGTTTTGATTTTTTTCTTCTTAAATATGTTATCACAGAGGCATTACCAACATCTATGATTGGCCCAGTTCTGGCCAGCAGCATGTCCATCTTCAGAGCCATCAGCCATTGGCTCTGCTGGACATGGTGGAAGCTTCCAGCAGCTGCTCACAGAAACCACCTCAGTGGCCGCCCTGCTACCAAAAACCAGGCTGTGCCAAACCAACACATTCCACCCCTAAAAGGAAAGCAATAAGCAGAGATCTGCAGGAGCATGAGCTAAAGAGGAAAAAAAAGTCAATCTCTACTTCCCATCAGCAGCAGTGTTCGGACACTTACTGGGAAGTTGGGCTTCAGCATGCATGATGGTTCCTCTGGAAGGCAAACATTGAGAACTCAAGAATGCCCCCCCTTCCTTCTCTATCTGAGCTGGTGAGATATGGCATGGAATATCCCTTTGGCTAATTTGGGTCAGCTGCCCTGGCTGTGTGCCCTCCCAGACCTTGTCCCCTCCCAGCCCTTCGACGTGGGGGAATGTCAGAGGGACAGCGCTGCTCGGCAGCAGCAAAGCAGGGTGTGCTGTCAGCACCCTGCCAGCAACCAGTGCAAAGCACAGCACTGTGAGGGCTGGGAACTTTACCTCAGTCAGATCTAATACAGTATCACAAAAGTTTTTGTTTCTGGAATCAGAAGTGTAAAGAAAAGTACTAAGAAAGATACTGATTTTTTAGCTGACATTTGGGTGCAGTTGAGAAAAGCTCAGCTCTTACCATGTTGCTTAGAAATGGCTCTGTATTTGCTCACAAGACTGAATGGACCCTCTGGCACCATCTTAAGCCCTGGGCAGCCTCTAAGAGCTGAACAGTCCTCAAAACTGGCTTTGCCAAGGGGCCTGCCAGCCAGCTCTATGCATCAAGAGAGGGTTTGGAATTCAAACCAGCTTGTTTGGTCTCTTTTGTTCTCCTCTTAAGCACTTCTGTGTCCAGTGACTTACAGGCAGCTTTGCATAACTCCTGTCCTGGGACAGAATTCATCCATCCCATGATTCTTGCAGAGAATGCTTTACCACAGAGACAGCAATCAGACAAACAATATATTAGTCACTGACCCTGATAGGTGAGTTAGGGGGTTTTGAAGAAAGTAAAGGCATAACTGAAGCAGCTTCAGTTTCATTTTTCTTCTCACCATTTGTCTTGTCTCCTTTGGTGCTTGGGCCACACTTGAGCTCTAGCTCACAGTGTCAGTGAGCCATAGAATCATGGAATACTCTGAGTTAGCAGTGACCCACATGGATCACTGACTCTGACTCTTATGTGTATGACCAAACCCACAACCTTGACATTATTAGCACCATGCTCTGACCAGCTGGGGTTGGTTCAGTCTTCATGCCTAGGATGATAAATTGGGTGCTGTCATCTATCCAGCTTTAATAACTAAATTCTTCTCTGTCCCTTGCATGTACAGTTAATTAAAGAATTGTTTTAAGATTTAGTTTTCTAGTTCACTGCTTCCAGGACAATGTGAAATGTTAGGACTTCCCCAGGCTGAACTTTCTTTGGGTACTGAACAAAAGCTACTTTTTGATGCCTATTTAACCCTTTTAAGGACATATGCATATCTCTACAGGAGAAGTGATGCAAAATTCAAGCTTGATAGACTTAGTATTATTTAAGAGATCATTCTTATTTTTGCCTTGCTCCAACAAGTCTTATATCTGGGGATTTACTTGGTTTATTTAGGGAGGAAAACAGCAAAGACTCAGAAGTGTCTTTTGCAGAAACTTCCTCGTGCCCTGGCTAACATTAAAGTTAGAAGGGCTGCATCTTGGTTATTTACTGCGACAGACCAAAAATTCACTCTGAATTGCTCTAGTGGGAAATTTAGATCTTGATACTGATTGAAAGGGGGATTCTTTATAAAACTGACTGCCATATATAATGATAAGCAAACTAAAACTGAATATATAAATAAAAAATTAACAATAAATTAACCTAAAACAGCAGGAGGAAGATTTTGCTTGTGACACAACTATAAAGAAACATTTGTGATTGCAGAGAATGAGGCTCATATTATGGAAATGCTGGAAATGCTTGAAGCTTTTCTATATGTCTCCTAACCATGGCAAAAAAGTATCAAAGTGACATCTACTGCAGAGCATTTATAATGTGTAAAGTGTTTGTTGGTGGAGAAGCGGACCAGTGTGAGAGCTATGAGGTCGTTTAGAGGTGAGGTAACAAAAGGGTGTCTCTGGATAAACACTTGAAACTGAAAGATTCAGCAGGCAGTCAGTCAGTAAAAACTTCAAAACTGTATTTTTGCTTTGAATGTATTGAACTAAGTCAGTTTGGGAAATTATAATGCCTCTGTATTTCAATAATAACCATGCCTACCTATATGTAGGTATATATAGTGGTGCTGCTAGCATAAAGCTGATGCAAGATATTTCAGCACTGTGCACTAGATTTGTAAAATGCACTGCTGTGCTGACTGCTGTGAAGCACATTTTGGCTGAAATCTGAGAAACACAGTAATAAACAGTAAAAAACAACACAAGTAATATTAGGTTAGACATATGTTCACTCAACTCAGATTTTGCTCAGCTTTTGACTAACCCAGGCCTCTCTAAGGGCCTGATGTGTGCTTGAAGCAGTGCCATTAGGTCAAAGTGAGAGCATCACGTATGCAGGACAGGAGGCCATTGCAGAGCCATGACCACCTGCAGCATGCAGGTCAGCCAGCAATTGTTGGTCTGGGTTATTAATACTAGAGAAATCTGTAGGCAGCCGTATTTATCAAAGATACGGTGCCCCCTGTGATAACAGCAGTAACCATAATGGCTGCTTCTACATGGTTAAAAGGGAGAAGCTTTCACTTTAGTGACACCTTTTTCATGAACCAGTAGCTGCAGACGTGGTTATCTGGGGAATGATATTGCTCCTCTTTGAAACCCAGTTTAATCCTTTGCCTAAGTCCAGTCAGCACTTCCAGTAATGAATCTCCTAAAGCACAAAGCAAGGTCCAATCTCACAATCTGTTCTCCCAGAGAGAAGGATTTCATAGCCTAATCATCCTCAAAGCCAGTGCTGAGTTGTCTGTGTACATATAGCTAGTGCTATGTTTGGATGCCTTAGTTTAACCATAACGATTTAATTATTTGGATAATGACATGGCTTATAAAGCTGAAAGAAAATGGATAAAATGTGCATATGTTTCTTGTTGGTGACTCTAATAAATCATTGATACAGACAGAGTAGCACAAGCCAGGGGATAACTGCTACTCAGCATCCTCATTACTCATATTGCCAAAACTCGAAATGCACTTGGGAGAAGTTCCATCCCACCATTTCTCTAGCTGTGTTGTTCCACTACATCTCTGTCTCTTCTAGGGTCAGGTTTGCTCTCCCAATTTAAGAAGACTCTGACTAGACAGATTCTGCTCTCCCCTGCTTTCATTTCCCATGATGGGATTTTTCCAGTTTAACATGCTAAGGGCTGATAACTTATTTAATATCTATCTATATCTATATCTATGTCTTTTAATGACTCATAAATTATTTTTGAATATGTTGAAGACATCTTGAAAGCAGTTGCACTCCCATATTTAGAAAACTGAATAAAAGTTAAATGAGCATTTTTGATCATCCAGTCAAAATTTTCTCCTACAAAAAGACATTCTACTTGTCACTGAAGGTTACTGTTATGCTAGATTCTTAACACAGAAATGGAAATAATAATAAAAAATTTACATAGTTCCCTGAGGTTTTGCACAAGAAGGGCTTCTTATGGCAGTGGAGGCAGTTCTGCTTAGGTTTGCAGTAGCCACTTTGAGGAAAAAAAATAAGGAAGATGAGAGAAGTAGCAGACAAAGAACAAGAGAATATCAATGTGTGGGAAGTAATACCAGAAGTAGCTAGGGATCACTTGAGACTGAGGCAAGTATTTGTCTGACAGACTTTCTGGTTAAATTATGAATATTTGGACCCTCAAGGATTAAAGTTTGGACACCAACTAAATAACCTTGATGCATTATGTTGATTGTACCCAAGAAATTGTTGATTACAGTGCTAAGAGCAGCTCTGGTCTATTGATATATGAATGACTGCTGGCCGTCTTGGTCACAGAAAGGATTCATGCAAAAACCAGTGGAGCTAAATTTCTCTTCTCTGGAAACAAAAGGAAGGCAGGGTGTTGAACTGATATCTACTGAAAAATGCCTTTTTGCTTTTTAGTAGGCATTTATCTGGAAGAAAACTAGTCATGGATAAAGGCCAGGTCCTTTCGTTCTGGAGAGAATTAAAAATAATCTGCCCTTATACCTGTGGGCCATTTACAAACAAGTGGCACATTCAGGAAAATATTGGCTGAGTCACAGTTGAAATGGAATTCAGGCTATGTCACTTCAAAATTAGAGTCTTAATATGTGATTCAAAAATTGGTTCTCTGCTTACAGAAACAGAGATTTTGTGACTATTTTGCAGTAGAGAGAGAGGTCAGCTATCTGGAAGACTGTGGGCTGGCAGCCTTATTGCTGCAGAGCCTCTGTTACTCTGTCATAGGCACCTCTGCCAACCTCCTCTTGTGCCACAGCTGCTCTGCAGTACAAAGAAGCCAAATCAAGGGCTTAGCTGCTCACAGAGATCATGGGTTACCTTCTGCTGTTCTCCTTCAGGTTGTGATACATTGGAATCTCAGTGCAAACTCTTCTTTATTACTGTGTCAAGACATGCAATTGTTCCTTAATAATTCATTCATGTAAAATTCATTAACACTTGAAGACTGTTTAGTTGGGCTACTCATCCTGGCTTCTGTGCTATGCCTTGGAGAAGAAAAGAAAGTGTTTACCAAAGAGAAAAACTCTTTGTTTGTGTATGATTCAAAAAGAGGTTTTCAAAATGGGTATTAAGAATATTTCCATGTTTCTATGGGGACACTGCTCTCTGCAGAGAGACTTTTGTGCCTCTTGACACAGCTTTGCAGTGAGGTACTGCTGTCTGAGAGAAAAAAAATCATGCTGTAAGGAAAGCATCTGAAAGCTTTTCAAAATAAAAATACAGGTGGAACACATGTCTTCTGAAGAGCTTCCTAAGGTATGTCAAATGCAAACTTAAAGTGTGCCATTGTTTCAGGAGTTTAGAAGATGCTGTGGCTACTCTAGTGATATTTTCTTCCTCTTAGCTAGTTCTTTAAAGCAACCCATTCAAACTTATCCTGTTGAACATCTGTTTATGGGACAAGTCCCTGACTAAACATCATGAAGCGAGTTGCAGACTTGGGGCTACAGTTTTTACTGGCTTTAGTCCTTGTGAAGAATGCCTGCTCTGTTGTGGGTGATGTTTAGAAGCACCAGACCAAATAACTGATATCATTTTTAGAGGTGTGTCATCTGCGCTTTAACAGTACACCCTAAATCTCTCCTTCCAACTGGATGAGTGTTCTCTAAAGGGAGAGATTATCCTTATTGCTATATTAGGATGGAAACAGTAGGCCTCATATTTGCAGAGAACACGTGCAAATGAGCAGGGGAGGACATGGAGAATTATGTCATACTTTCAGGACCCTTCAGCTTAAAAAACTGTGAGCAATTAAAATGTTTCTACATCGATGTCAAGATTTTCTCAGACTACTTCTTTTTGAGAAGGTTTTCCTAAAGGAGGTTCTGCAGTATGTAGATACATTGTTTTACCAGCACCTTGACAGAGCAACCTCTTTATTCTTCTGACAGTCTGGCAAGTCTGATGTGGCTGATTTAGAGCAGAAAGAGCAAAGTAAAGTTTGAAGGATAAAACCAGAAACAAACCGCAAATGAATCAACTACAGGAATGGGCACTCCTTCTTTATCACATCATCTCTTTGCATCTCACATTGTCACATTTTACTTCTCAGCAACATTGCCTTCAGGTTGAAACAATGCAGTGTGATCTCCATCAGGATCTCTTTTAGTCAAGAGTTCAAGACTTGTTCCTTGACTTTCCTGGACTAAAGAGCTGAACTTTGCAAAAGCTGTTGTGAAAACCTAGAAGAAAAATAACTGACAGGTAAACAACCTCTTCCTGTCCATCTAAGTTCTCCATTTTGTCTTTTTCAGTATGTTTCTTTAATTAAATTCTGCCAGCTCCTTGGGCCATGAGAATTACTAATTTTTAAATGCAAGAAATACTTCACAGAGAAAAATTCTGTTAATGTTTCTGGACATATCAAACCAAAAGATAAATAGTCCTTTAATTTAGCATTAGGCATTTGCTATAAAAGTCGTGACCATGGTAAACTTGTCTGGTATTAATGAGAATGTCCTGTGTTCCCACAGGCGACCCATTGCAATTCAGCAATAATTGATGTACCATTGCAGCGAAGTGTCAGTGAAAGGTCATACTTTTTAGTGCTTGTCTTTTCAAAACAATTAAGCGATTAATTACTGTTCCCTAACCTCTTGCTCAGTTAACTGTCTTTCTGACAAAAAAAAAGGTGTTTCTCTATGTCCTGTCATTCCTGTCAAATTATCTACCCATCCTCTAAGAATGAACATTTTTCTTGGTATCACAAAAGTCTCATGTGAAAAAGGTAATTGAAATTAACACACTAATAATTCAGCCTGCAAATTTTTGCCATTAGGAGGTCTTTGGTGGTCATAATATAAAATAGTCATCCTTTACAAATGGCAGATATTGTTCAGCCTGTGAAGCTGCAGAACACTTTCTATGTGTTCTGGTTTGCAGTTCTGCAAGAACTTGCTTTTGAATGAATGTTTCTCTTTCTGTAGTTTTGTAGCATCTTTTACAGAAACATTTCAAGCCAATTATTTATTACTAATTTTATCTTAGCTGATAACTCCATTTTCTACCTTTAGACAGGATGAGAGTTTCCCTGAATATGTGTGAACAGCTACTTTACACTTTAGAAATTTGTAAGCAACAGTACGAATCTAACCCCTATTTTCTATTCATAGCAGGCAATTTTTGTCTTTGGGAAAGGTGTTTTTGCACACCCTATGAAATGCAGATTTGTTACCTGCTATGCATGTTTTGTTGCACACCACATAGCTGCAGTTGGAGGAGAAACTTCCTTGCAGCTCAATCAGAACTTTAAAAAATTGCGCCAAGTCCCACTAGGAGCAACATGATGTGTTACTATGATGGAGCAGGATCAAGCTGCCAATCAAAAAACTTATATTTTCAAAAACACTGAGACACAAGGTATTGTCCTGGAGAGAACACTGCTTAGCTCAAGAGCAGTGGATCCACTGGAAAGCTGTTGATGCAGCAATAGCCCCAGCTCTTGAACAGTTTATCCACTGAAGTAATATTATGGTTGCTTAGCTTTTAATGAGTTAAAATGACTAACAAACCTAATCTGTGGAGGAAATCAGAGATCACTAGACCATGGTATTCTGTAAATGGTCTTGGCATACCTTGTAATTCATCCTAAAAAGAAAAAGATGTGCTTTTTATACAGAAAAGCCTCTGCTGTGGCAATATATTCACAGGCTTACTGTTGTCTTCAAGGGTATTTTAGCATGGACCACTATGTTTTTTTGGCATTCTTCCCCATTTCATGTTTGAAATGTGTATCTGTCTGGAACAGGAAGTCAAAAGTTATCTGTCACTGGAGAGGTTTGGTGTAGTAAATGATTATGGAGGCCCAAACTTCCTCTAGGCAAGTTACTATGATTGAGGAAGGCTCTCCAGTATGAAGAATCTCTGACTGAATAAATTTTATTGCCATAGCTCAAATTTGAGAGTGAAGATAGGATTCCCATGAAAAATTTTTTCCTGCAGCATTTTTTTATGCCTGAGTAAATGCTATCTCCAATCGTCTCTGTTTCTGTCTGTGGAAAGGATGTTCATGCAGCTGGATACCTGAACCATGTGCAGTACCCAGCATTTATCTGGATATCTGTCTGAGGGAGAATGGACAGGACATGGTCTGCACAGACATGCAAATATTTACTGGAACTACCAATGTGATAGATTTTACTAGCAAAATAAGGTCTGTATTTATAGGACACCTGACTCGCTAGCAAGTAATGAATGCAATTTGCCTAAGGTGAAACCATCTTTGCAAAGCTGTGCTAATTTTATATGAATATACTGGTGTTTTGAAAATGTATTTTAATGTATTGATACATGGAGAAGAGACTCTTTCTTCATACTCCTTCACTGAACATCCAGAATAATCTGAGACTTAGATGCAGGTCCTAGGTTTAAGCTTGTAAATTTTAGTCTTCACACTGGGTTACTGTACTTTAGGTACTGATATTTGAGGTATATGGTTTATTTACCTACTAATTTTCTCTTTGAAGCAGCAAGTAGCAGGGGCAGGACATCTAGCTTTTCATCTGTATTTCCTTTGTTGGGTTTGTGTGGTCAGGTCTTGGTAGCAGGGGCTAAAGGGGTGTCTTCTGTGAGAAACTGCCAGAAGCTGGCTCCATGTCCAGCTCAGCCAGTGCCAGCTGGCTCCAGGACACACCCACTACTGGAAAAGGCCAAGGCAATCAGAAATTGTGGTAGTACCTCTGTGATAACACATTTAAGGAAAAGAGAAGTTATTGCACAGATGTAATTGCAGACAGACAAGACTGAAGTGAGAGGATCAAGAGCCCTGCAGACACCGAGGTCAGGGCAGCAGGAGAGGCAGGAGGTGCTCCAGGCACAGAGCTGGGATTCTCTTGCAGCCCCTGGTGCAGCCCATGGTGAAGCAGCTGTGCCCCTGCAGCCCATGGAGGTCCATGGGGATGCTGAGATCCACCCACAGCCCATGGAGGAGCCCCAGGCTGGAGCAGGTGGATGCCTGAGAGGAGGCTGTGAGCCCTTGGGAGGCTGTGCTGGACCAGGCTCCTGACAGGGGCCTGAGGGCCAGTGGACAGAGCCCAGGCTGGAACAGATCTCCTGGCAGGACTTGTGACCCTGTGGGGGACCCATGCTGGAGCAGGCTGTGCCTGAAGGACTGCACCCTGTGGAACTGCTCCATGTTGGAGCAGTTTGTGGAGAACTGTTTCCATGGGATGGACTCACACTGGAAAAGTTTATGGACAGCAGTCTCCCATGGGGGGCACCGCACACTGGAGCAGGGACTCTTCTCCCTGAGCAGCATCAGGAACAACCTGTGAAGAACTGAGCAAAAACACTATTGCCAGTTTCTCTGTGCCACTGGGAGAGAGGAGGTAGAGCCCAGGAGAGAGGTAGGGGTGGGGAAAGGTGTTTTTAAGATTTATTTCAATTCTCATTATCCTGCTCTGATTTTGTTAGTAATGAATTAAATTAATATCCCAAGTTGAGTCAGTTTTTCCCATGATGATATTTGGCAGTGATCTCTCTCCGTCCTTATCTCAATTCATGGACCCTGTTTTCTCTCCCCTGGCCACTTCTAGAGGAACGTGATAGAGCAGCTTTGGTGGGTGCTTGACATCCAGCCAGGGTCCTCCCACTACACATGTATACCTTAATTTCTTCCCATTTTCATCTAGATGCAGTGCTATAGATTTAAGACTAATTTAAATTACCAGCCTCTTCTGAGAGGAAAAAAGGGAAGGTGAAAGAATTTGCAGTCCATGTAAAATGCCAAGAGTCTTCTATTCCTGTGCCAGAGTTAACCAGTGTTTTGATCTGGTCACAAAATTAGCATATAAACTACTACTACAGCACTTTGCATTACTTCTAAATTTTGTTCATCTTGTTTGTCAGATTTCTGGATTTTAATATTTGTTTTTAAAGAACTGTTAACTTACCAACATTATATTGGTCTTTTTTTTAGAATGCACATCCTAAAATATATTAGAGCACAGGTTTTATATTCAATATTATCTTATTTATTGTATCTGGCAAGTCAGTGACACAGCTTAGACTAAGAAATTATTCAGCTGAAGGAAAAGGACAAGAAATCTGCCTCAAGATTTTTAGTTCTCGAAGGATGCTAGACAATCACATTTCTTTCCCCAACTGCTTCAGTTGCAATCTAGTCATAGCCTGTGCAAGCTAGGAAGGAAGGGTGGGGTGGATAGATCTTTTGGACAGCCCCTTCCAGGCTGGTTGGATTCAAGATTCATTTGCTCAAAATCTTAAGTAATGGTTGTAGTTATTTGTACCAAGAGTCATAAACCTCAAAATATGTGCGTCCTCTCAGTGCCAGTGGTACATTAGGCTTGTGATGAGATTTTCCCTTCCACCTTGTCCTGTGTATCAGTATCGACTGGCGATGCAGATACCTGAATCTTGCTGTTTTTCACAGTTCAGAAGTGCTCAGAGCAGCCTGTGGACTGCTTTGTTTCAGTGAGGTAACAGGGCATGGAATTTGTTGAGTTAACAAAACAGTAGGGACAGTTACATCTGTAATAGTTAATACACTGTTTCACTTGCCTGTCTTCACCGGACCTCAATTCCTAAATCTGCCTTCTCAAGGGGTACAAAACCACCACTTAATGGACATGTGCAAACCTTGTTGATGCTCAGTAAAGTGTCTTCATGGACAATAGCATAGCAGCCACACTTGACAAGCCTTGAGCCCCATGATGGGCATTTATATACCATGTATTCAAAATCTGTTGTTCTGCACAATGCACAAACGTTGCTCTTTGTTTCTGTTGCTCTGCAGAAAGAGCTTTCTGCTCTCTGTAAGAGCTTTCCTATGTATAGGTTTATTTTCCAGTTTAAATAGATTTTCATCTGTCTTTCAAGGCTTTTGCTATAATGGTCTGTGGTTCTGTTGGAAAGAAGTTACTTTCTTCAGCAAATATCTATTTTCCTGATGCTTTTACTTAACCATTGTTGGTTTTACATAACAGAGAGATTTTTCTAAATGAGATGTGAATTCTGAATCTTTCTTGCAATTTATTTGCTGGCAGAAGGCAATTGTAACTTCCAGAGATTGGTCTGAAAGAGGCTAAGATTAGGCAGACACCACACTCCCTCCTGACTACTATCCCTGCTTATCAGGGACACATGGAGAGTCTTTAACCATCGTGCAGCACCTCAGTCAACACTCTGACTATGATGATCTTGTTTCAAAGAGGAAAGCATTTCTGAATACTATTAACTTGGACTTCGTAGTTTTAACAAACCAGGATAAAGGAAAAGAACTATTTATCTGATGATAAAATTAGAATTGAATTCCTTTAATTACACTGCTGGAAAACAAAGATAACACGACAGGGACGTGAGGCTTCTGATTTTCCCTTTGTATTTCTTTGAACTTTTCTGGTTCTGGCTGGTAGCTCACTGCTCAGCTGCTGGAGTTTCAGCATGGAGACCTGCACATAAAATTGTACTAAATGGAAATTATGTTTTCATGCATTCTCTTTCATATACTGAACACATGAATTTTATATGCATGGAGACTGGAGTAGTGGAGAGTACATGAAGTATAAAGTACTTCAGATGCATCCATAGTTGCAAACATGAGAACTGCAGGACTGTTTTCTGCTGATAAAACAAACAAAGCAAATAAGTTTGGCTTTCAAGAACTGTTACCCTGATGACTGTGGTTTGAATAGCAATGGATGGCTCTCAGGTAGCTCTGAACTCAGATAAAAAGTGAACTTCTATACATGGAACAAGTCTGAAACTTTTTTTAGTTATTTAATAGTAAATTGTTAAGGGTAGGAAAATGGGCTGTAGGCTTTCAGCTGATGGCAAACATTTTATCAAAAATGTCTCTCCTACATTTTTGGTGGTTTAGATAGGCTCAGTCAAGGTAGGCTCAGAGACAATCTGTGAAATTGAAAAAGCTTTCAAGGTTTAAAATTCTTAATGTGTAAGAATTTCACAGGAAACTGTGCTAATCAAATCCACTTGTTCCCTTTACCTTACACCTTTTTCTTAGGAGCAACTGCTCAAAAAACAAAGGTAGTAAGTTCACGCAAATGTGTATAAATTAGAGAATCATGTTGGCATCACCTATAATTATTAAAGAAATGATTGCAAGGGACAGAGCCTCAGTCTTCTCTCAGGATGTCCTTCTGGAGAAGCCCTGAATTTACTTATCTGTCAGAGGACCTGAAGAATCCTCTTCCTAAGAAGCCGAGGTGTGTTGTGGACTGGAACCAGGTCTCACTGGGAGAGTGGTTGTGCTGCACTAGATAGGGGCACAAATGCTTCAGCAACTGGGCTGATTGCTAAGTGCCTCCTGGGGTACATTAGTGGAATTAGACATATCTCAGAGCTATTTCAGTTCCTTTTTTGCCTGTGTTAATGGCATTTTAAGCTTATTGTAATTGAACAGGGAAATAGTTTTTACAGAATTTTTCGAAGCGTCTTCTTTTTCTGTTTTTCCTCACAGCTCCATTTGAGATATACGAGACTGTTTAACATGGTTTATTGTCCAGCTGGTTTGCTTTATTTTCTTACACTGCTATGAGGTCTCTAGCTTAATATGGCTATTTGTAACAAAAATATGGAGTTACTATCAATTTTCATCAATATGAAGTTCAAATGTTAATAATCATTTTATGTGCAGAGAAAAAGTGTGAAGTTTTTTGCGTCTCAAAATATGATCAGTACTTGTTTTTTCTCAACAATGGGCAATGAAATGCATATAGAAATTCCTGGTACCATGAAAAAATGAATATACCAACTTTTAGGGTATTACCTTTGATTTAACCTACTTGATAATTTTGCTGTGCTATAATGATGTTAACAGAATTATTTGAAGATAAGTAATCAAGTCACTTATGAAATACTTGAAAACAATCAGGGAGAACAAGGGAGAATGGGTATTAATAGAAGCTGGAGGTTTCTGGCGGTTCTATTTGCATTTATCACATAGCTTCTATGCTTGTCATGAATTGGTATTTTTCATTGAGAAATATTTTTTCACTCTTTCCACTTTTTTAACTTCAAAATTGAATCCATTGCAATTGTCAAGATTTTCAGCATTACAGTGCACACCTGCCCCAGGATTCAAGGGCTAGACTTCAATGCACAGAAGGTACCATGCACAGAAGGTACCATTCTTGCGGCAGCAGCAAGAGTGGAACATTCATGACTGCACTTTAACTGCTAATTGCAGGGTAATTCTGAATGCTCAGTGCACCATTCAGTAAGAAAAATAGCAGGATAAAAATGTTTTTGTGAATCCATTTTTTCAAACTCTGTTACTTGGTAATCTTTTAAACTCTGCTACGTTGGCAGCAAAACAGTGTATTGTACTGAAGATGGAACTTTTGAGTGAATTACATTTCCTAGCTGCAGCAGATTACATAAACTTAGTTGTCCATTCAGTTGTGGAAGATGCTGATGCAGGAGTTGAGAGATTCTGATTTCTTTCAGACTCCTGACATCAGACAGTCATCTTAGATTTTGTGATTCTATAACTAGGTCAGTATGAAAAGCACAGCATTGATTCTTCCTAGATGGGCAGACTAGTATGTGAATGCTTGAGTCAGGAAAGTTAAACAAAAACTTCTGTGCAAGGAAGACCTTTTTTGCAGAATAGTGGAATATAGATGTTGTGTGGTGGCTTTGACTTAAGATGCTGTAACAGATAGAGTGTGTCTCAAGAAGCCCAGAAGGCATTCTATTACTTCAGCAATCTGATCATGTTGAGGCATATCAATATTATGTGCAGTGCTGCTCTGGAAAGACATTGTTTAGGATGAGGAATTTGTACTTACTTTTCTATTCAGAATAGACAGAAAGGTCCTGCTGTTTTGTGTGTGTTTTTACTCAGTAACAGTGATGTGCATGCAAATGCTATACAGGAGAATGATGGTCAGTTGTTTAGAGCACTACTGACGATCCAAAGGCTTCTGTTTCCTGAACCACATGTTTGTGGTAAAGCACATATACATAAGTAATAAACAGCCTCTCCCTTGGAAATATATATATTTCTGTATGAATTTGTGGGGGTGATGATAACTGATTAAAAATGCAGTGTGCAATGTGCTGCAAGTCTTGAGGAAGACAACACATGCGAACAATTAAAAAGAATGAATTGTCCTTAGTCACATCCTATGTGAAATGAAGCTGATAAACTTTCTAAGTCTTAGTTTGCTGTCTGCTTTTGAAATGTATTCCCTTCTGCCCCTAGAAAAAAACATGAAATATTAATCACTAAAGAGGCAGTCTGATGGAAACAAGGAGGTATGATGAAAAGGTGCAACTGATAGCACTATTACTGTGGGGAAGAAAATTAAAAGACTGGTATAAAGTGAGTACAGAGTTAATTCCCTTATCTTCTGAGGTGACAGACTGCTGCAAAATATGTTATTTCATTCTATGAAATATTAAATAAGTCTGCTTTCCAGCAAGATCACTGTATGTATGAAAAGGAGAGGTAGAAAGCTCTGATGGTTTGCTCTAAGAACTTGTAATTGTTGTCTGATTATCTGAAAAATCCTTCTGCATTGTTTCTGGGAAATCCCAGAGGTGCAGTTGCTCCTGGTATAGGTATTACTTAGATACTTTGTAAGAACATACAGTTGTCCAAACTCTGCCTCTACTTATATTGTGTGTGATACAGCATATATTAGTGACCCATTGTTTACATCGTTGACTGATCACAGGGCTGAAAAGTGACTCGTGGTCAGTACTGAGAAATATTGCTTCAATGGAAGAGTGTCCATTTGGCAAGAGGGAAGGAAGGCTTGCTAGTTCTCAGTTTGCCCCATCTTGGCAGGCAGAGCCAGTCACATTAAAAATCTCAACATATGATTTGTATCAGCAGAAACTATTTTCAGGGCTCAAAGTGAGATAGACAAACTGTTTTCTCTGCTTGTTACCTCCTCTCACCTTCCTGCCTATAACACAAATGCAACTTCTGCATTCTCTTCAAAACTGCTGCTATAAAAAGAAAAATGAAGCTTGGTTTGGTTGACCTGGGTAGCTCTATATGCTGGAATGGGTGAACCTAATTCTCACTGCAGGCATCAGAAGCCAGGAGAGATTATTGATATCATTTTACAGCTGGAAAAAGAGACAGGAAGGTTGAAATAGTTTATTCACGGCCAAAAATGAGTCAGAGAAGAGATGAAAGTCCTTGGAAGAGCCTATCCTCCTTAAAGCTAGCTACAGAATTATTTTTGTAAACTACAGAATTATTTTTGTAAGCCACAGTCTGCAAACCCATGTCTCTTTTCCTTCCATCATAGAGGAAGTGTGCTCCAAGACCTCAACTCCTAATGGCTGAGCTGAGAAGGACACAAAACTATAGTTTGACTTCCTGCACACTCTTTTGAGGCAAAATCCTGAATACTCCATGCTGTTGTTTCCTCCCTGTGTATTTTCTTTCTTTCTTCTCCTTTTTGTATGAAATTTGACCAGACTATCGGACTTTTTCATGCTCAAACAGCTGAGCCAGAGACTTGAGTTTGTATCCCTGCTCTAAACTGATCTCACTGAAATCTCTTTCCAAGATATTTCTTAGGTGAAAGGTTGTTCTGAAGTGCAGCAACTGCCTGTAAAAATGTTGTGAAGGATTTTCTTCTGTGCTGAAGTGAGTTTTTCAGCAGAGTGAAGCTCTGCTAGAAAAAACTTCTGGGAGTAGCCAGATGGACCACAAAATGCATCTGTTTCAGAGTTCTAGTCTTCAAGTAACAATACACTCCAATACTACATTTTTACAAGCATGCTTTTTGAAATACACCTTATTTTGAAAATAAAAAAAGCAAAAATGTGGCTATTGCTATTCTTTCTGGAAGAAAAGAAAAGAAAAGAAAAGAAAAGAAAAGAAAAGAAAAGAAAAGAAAAGAAAAGAAAAGAAAAGAAAAGAAAAGAAAAGAAAAGAAAAGAAAAGAAAAAAGAAAAGCAAAGCCTATTGGATAGGAAATTCTTAGAAGCCAGTTGCCATGCATTAGCTTTTGATCTGTTCTGTCTAACCAGCAGGATTTAAAATTGGCTAAGTGGGAAAGGGATGCAATTGAAAAGCCATTAATTCTGACTGCAACCCCTGCAGAATGGATCCTGGGCTTGGCTGCTACAGCCCGGATGTAGGATGCTGGAGTGCACAGCAGTGTGCAGAACTTCCCAAGGTGCAGTCTCTATTTGCAATCATGGACTGTCACAGCTGCCTTCTGGTTCCTAGGATTTTCTTTTAAAAGTGCCCTCCACTAAACTGGATCAGCTGAG
Source organism: Molothrus aeneus (assembly GCF_037042795.1). Taxonomy (NCBI): domain Eukaryota; kingdom Metazoa; phylum Chordata; class Aves; order Passeriformes; family Icteridae; genus Molothrus; species Molothrus aeneus. The sequence goes on along the minus strand of NC_089680.1, from coordinate 51,485,789 downwards.
GATGTGGGCACACCTAGACTGTTGTTGGCCATGTCTCAGAGTGGAAGCCATTAGGTCTTTGATGAAGTAGGAAATTCAGCATCTGAAGAACCATTGAGATAATATTTCCATAACCTGTTATCTGACCCAAAATCAGGAAGAGTATGTGTTGAGTGCTTCAAACAATTTCTTGAAGGCTGGCAATATTTGCCAATAAGCCACCTCTTGTTGTTGTGTTGTTGTTGTTGTTTTTGGTTTGTTTTTTTCTTTTTAAAGCAGTGGCTTCCTAGATGCTAAAAATTGAGCTAGTTACAGACTCACACTTTTGCAAATAATATTTCTGGTAGTCTGCTGTATTTTCATTCATCACTACTTTAATAAACTAAATTGTCAAGCAGTCCCTTATGGCAATAAACCAGATTGAAACAATAATTTGTGTATCTCAGAAGAAAACATGCAGGCTCTTCAGAGATAGGGGGGAAAACCACAGAATATTATACATAAATTACTGTATTTTAGCATATAGTAGAAAACAATTGTATAATTTTATTTAGATATCTATTTATTGATTTCTATTGCAAACTACCTTAAACTAAAATAACAACATTAAGTTTTCAAAATACACAATTATGATTATTGGTACTTAGTTCAACTGCTCATCTTTCCAAATGATGCAATTATTCATAGAATCATAGAATGATTTGCACTGGAAAGGACTTTGAAAATCATCTAGCTCCAACATCCCTGCCATGGGCAGGGATACCTTCCACTAGACCAGGTTTTTCACAGTCTCATCCAGTCTGGTCTTGAACAGTTCCAGGGCTATGACATCCACAGCTTCTCTGGGCAGCCTGTTCTGGTAGCTCTCTACTCTCACAGTAATGAATTTTTTCTACTATCTACTGTAAACCTACTTGCTTTGAGAGTTTGAAGTGATCCCTCCTTGTCCTGTCACTACACACTCTTTTAAAAAGTATCTCTCTGTCATTTTGTAAGTTCCTTTCAGAAGGAAAGCTGAACTTAAATCACTCCACAGCCTTCTCTTTTCCAGGCTGAACAACACCAATTCTATCAGCATTTTCTCATGGAGGAGATGCTCCATCTCCCTAACCATCTTGGTGTCCCTGTTCTGGACTCCAACAGTTCCATGTCCTTCCTGTGCTGGGACCCCAGAGCTGGATGCAGGGTTCCAGGTGGGCTCTCACCAGAGCAGAGCAGAGGGGCAGAATCCCCTCCCTCCCCTGCTGCCCATGCTGCTCTGGATGCAGCCCAGGACACGTTTGGCTCTCTGGGCTGGGAGTGCCCATGGCTGGGTCATGTCCAGCCTCTCACCCGCCAGCACCCCCAAATCCTTCTCCCCAGGGCTGCTCTCAATCTGCTCACCCCCTGCCTGTGCTGATAGCAGGGGTTGCTCTGACCCAGGTGCAGCACCCTGAACTTGGTCTTGTTAAATCTCATGATATTCCCATGGACCCAGTTCTTGAGCTTGTCCAGGTTCCTTTGGATGACACCTCATCTTTCAGATGTGTCAACTGGACCACTCAGCTTGGTGTCATGTGAAAAGATAAATTTTTTGAGAGTGATATTTGAGATATTTGAGATATTTATTGAGAGTGATTATTGAAAGCACTTGATCCCTTCATCTATGTCATTGATGAAGTTATTAAATAGCACTGTTCCTAATATGGGCACCACTTATCACTGATGTCTATCAGGACTTCAAGCCATTCACTACTATCCTGTGGATGCAAAATCTTCTGAGTTGGTTTATTTTGCAACTTAGAAATACATTTGCCCACAGAAAGTGAATATGACTAAACAATCTTAAATATTAATAAGAGGTATTTTAGCTACAGATTTCATGAAATAAAATCTAAATTAGTCACAGCTGTAGTTTCTGATAATTTTTTCTTTAGACTTTAGACTTCATACCTTAGAAAAGTGAAATATCTCTCAGTCAGGAGTTTGATTTACATTTAAAATATGTTTAGGAATAATGCTTGTATTCTGATGACGAATTAATAGGTTTTAGAAGTTTTTGTCTAATTCGAATATGACCAAGACTGACAGCTACAAAAATCTCAGCTGACTATCATGGCAGGCTTTTGTTCATTTTTGTTCATTTGTTTGGCATGGGGGTGGGTAGGATTCTTGTGTTGTTACTGATTGGGGATTTATCTTTTTTTTTTTTCCTTTTACCAGCATGAATCATCACAAAAGGCATTCTTAGCCTTACTTTATGCAGAAAAGGAAGTTATACCATAGTAGATAAGTACTTGTATAAGTACTTGGTTGTAAGGAGGTGGCCTGAAATCAAACTGAAAGACACCTTTCTCTCTCTGAGTGAGCCATACTGGCACAGTGGAAGGTAGTAGGTGAATACAATGAAGCAAGAAAATCTCATGGTATTTCCTCTGTAAACTAATAGTTTCTTGGCAGAAATGCTTCACTGTGTTCAAATAATAATTTATATGAGAGCTGAAATGTATGTTTCGTGAGACTGCTGCAATGGTGAGGCTGTCTGGGGATACTTTGGGCAGGTTGGGTGGTTTTACATTTTGGACAGATTATTCTATAGTTCTATGACTGCTCTTGTAAGAGAAACCTTGATTTTGGCAAATCAGTAATTTTGAGAAAGTCCTTGGGAGATTTTGAGTTGGTGCTGTTGGTCCTGACACAGCCTTTTCTACTTATACTGTATAATTTGTCTGTCTTTTTTCTTCCACCAAGAAACAGTTAGTAGTGGTAAGACAGTTCCATCAATGAAATGAAGTTTCATCTCTTTGAAATGAAGACTACGGGGAACTGTTTGCATGGGTTAATACCACAAGGTTTTGACCCTTATATTTGCCATTTAGTAATATTTGGGATTCTCTGAACCCGGGAGAAGCAGTGAGAGAAGCAAAGAATGTTCAAAACAATTCTTATCTCATTTACTGCTCCTGTGTTGTTCACAAGTCGAATGCATTGTGGAAGGTTGTTTACCTGAAGGGAATTGGTAATTGGATTCTGGTGTGAGTGTTTTGATTTCCTGACCAATTGAATCCATGTGTGTATCGGGACTGTCGGCTGACAGTCATGAGGGCCTGTGCAGTTGAGTGCTTGGCAGATTCAGTTTAGATGCGATGTAATATAATGTAATATAGTATAGAGTAATATAGTATAATAAAGTAATTAATTAGCCTTCTGATATCAGTGGAGTCCTCCTCATCATCCCTCCCGGACGCTGAGCAAAAATATCACTGATAGTAATATACCTAAATAAGGAGTAGATGGAAGGAAGAAACAGCATGTAAAACATTTATACTTAATTCTCATGCAAATTCTGATGTTTGGCCGTATTTCAGTCCATTTTGACCATTTGCTCTTCTAAATCAGTGCTGAGTGGTTGTAAATTATACTGTATATCAATAGCTGCCAGAAGGAGTACCCAAATCACAGGAGCTATCTTTTCTCTTGTCCACCACAGCACCCTGAAACTGCTGAGGGGAAGGCAGGAAATTTACAGACAGGTGAGGTGTGCTTCTCCCTCACCTCTGCTTAAGTGATTGTGACAGCAGCATCTGGCTTAAGTTGGATTTGTCAGGCCCCATCTGGAGTGCTGCATCCAGCTTTGGGGCCCCAGCACAGACTGGACATTAACCAGTTGGAGCAAATCCAGAGCATGCTTCTTGAGCAGAGGTGTCTCTCACAGTTACTCCTTGTAGCTGAGACATTCCTTGCTGCAACAGATTCTTGGGAAGTAATTAATAGCATGCTAAACTTTGAGATTTTAGCTAAGTGATATAAAGCATTATATATAATACTTCAGATAGAAACCATCAACCACATCTAGGACTAAGTCTGGATATACCCTCACGTAAACTGAAACAGGAATTTAGAATGCAAGGGGGTCTTTTCTGAATCTCATGACTCAGTGGGAAGGTCTCACTGAGAGTTTCATCTGGCCCTCCACTCTATACAGCAAATGTTGAAGTGTACCCTGCCATCAAATGTTAAATCACTGTTGCAGTTAACTGTTGCACTTTGTTAAATCACTGTTTTATATCAATAAACATACTCCTACTTCTCTCTTACAAGTGAAACTCATCACTCATTCTGTCACAGTGGCAGAAGACTGGCCAACATGTCTGTCTTTTCCTTTTTCCAGAGTTCTTGTCTAAGCAGTACTTTCTAGGCTGAACTGGGAAAGGTTGTGATATAAATCCCTTTCAGCCCTTTATGTTGATCGAAAAGGCACAATGTTGAACACTGTGTACTGCACTCACTTGTTTCACTCTGATATATACGCATACTTATCTTCTACTTTGGGGAATATATCTGATCTTCTAATACCACAGTCTCTAATGTGAATGTCCATACATATATACTGTTTATTTCCTTATCTTTTCTTCAAGAGGATTTCTTCTATATAGAGTGTATTGTTTTGTGAGAGTAGAATTTAAAGGGCATGGGTGTCTTTGTTTCCCACTGCAGTAAAGCTGTCATGGACCTGAGATTAACCTGAAGCTTTATAACCAGTTTTCATTGAACTACCTCAGTCAGCCAATTTTGCCTTTGCAGAAGTAGAATACTACACAGGACTTTCTAGATGTTTAGTAAGGAACTTTTCTCACATACGTGTACTGTATATGAATTGAATCTGTCTCTTAATACTATTTAAATTCTCTTTAAATTGAGCAATGGGCTGGAAAGACATAAGGGACTATAAAGACCTATTTTTTTTTTCCCAGGATGTAATATGTATACAGGGTATGTGTCTATGTGAGAAAAGACCATATCTTTCAGTAAAAAAAAAAAACCAGATCATGCAGTGGGATGATGCAGAGGTGCTCTTACACAGAAAATATCTCTTGCTTTGATATACTGGTGGTTTTTGATGCAAACTACATGTTTTGGGATTTGGCTTATTTACATGAACTGGAAAAGACAGTTTCCATTTTGTTGCTAAACGGCTTAATACTAAACAGGGGTTTGCAGCTGTGTCTGTGAGCCGACTTAACTAGAAGCAGTTTACTTTCTCTTAGATCACTTGTTTCTTGATATACTAAGTGTACTATTAAGAGAAAGCTCACATGCTGTGGGAGCAAGAGATGCACACTCCCCAGTAGATCACAGCTGCTACAGGGCATTCAGTGAATGACATTTATTAGAGTGATTTGTGTAATGTGGTCTCTGATCTCATATTTGGTGCCCAGTGAATCTCCATTTCCACGGAATCACAGAACAGGTAATGTTACAAGAGACTACACTGGGCCATCTGGTCTAACTCTTCTTTTCAAGCAGGGTCACCCTAGAGTACTCTGCAAAGGATTGCAACCAGGTGGTACTTGCATATGTCCAGGGAGACTATACAACTTATCTGGACAATCTGTTCTGGTGCTTAGTCAACTGCACAGTAAAGAAATTTTTCCTCATGTTCAGCTGTAACTTCCTGTGCATCAGTTTCTACCCATTGCCTCTTGTCCTGTTCCCGGGCACTACCAAGAAGTGCCTGTCTCCATCCTTTTGGCACTCTCTCTTCCAATACTTGCAGATATTGATGAGATCCATCCATCTCTGCCTACCTCTCCAGTCTGTCAGAGTCCCTCTGAGGGCTGCACAGGCCTCTGGCTTATTGGCCACTGATCCCAGCTTTGCTGAGAAGGCATCTGCCTCTTCATCCAAGTTACTGATGAATAAGCAGAAGAACACTGGGCCCAGTATGGAACCTGTGGGGACACCATTAGTGAGAGGACTCCAACTACATCCTATGCCACTGACAGACTCACTGAATTCTATTTTGCTCTTCTCACTTCCCTTACTCTGAGAAAAACAGTACCTAAAGGCCAAATAAACCGTATATGCATGATCTCCCTGTGGTAAAACAGCTTTCAGGTTCCTCTGAATGAAGAGTTAAACCTCATCCATTTTCTCCTTCCCACTGTATGTAGCTATGTCGTGGTTTAGGGCAAATTTGGAGGAGAATTTCCAAATTAGGGCCCCTCCAGTAAGCAAACCCACATGGCCCCTCCCTCCAACCGGTTTGGGAAGGATTCCTCGGAGAGGACTGGAAAGAACCTGTTTATTTAACAGGCACAGCACCCCCCAGCACACAAAATGAACAATACCGGGTGACACTGCTCTGAAAAAAGATGACAAATTCAGAAAGTCTCTTTTGGGGGGTGGTCACTCTGTTCTCAGTCCCTCCGGCGCTGGGGCTGCTGCTGCAGGCCACAAGGTGCAGGATCTTGGTGTTCCCAGGTCCCAGTCCGGAGCAGGTTTGAAATGGTCAGAAAAGGAAAGGAGAAACAGTCCAGGAAGAAATTGGACAGTTTAGCTGAACTAGCTAATGAGCAAAAGCAAGCAGAAGCGAAGCAAGCAAGAGCGAGAGAGCAAAAACAAAAAGCAAAAGCAGCAAAAGCAAAAGCTGCAGTCTCTGTGTCCCGCCAGGCTGATAAGAAAACCAAAACAAAACTTTCCCTCTTCAGAGCCGGTCTTAAAGGTACAGAACATAATATCCAACATTAACAGAACACATGAATGGGGATACAAGTATCATAACGTCACCCTAGGACAAGCTACATGTGTAGTAATTAGCCTTATAAAACACAATACTTGCAAAATGGGATGAATGAATTCTGTAATAGAAGCCTTTGTGTGAGAAGTGTTCATGAGTTTTGGCTTTATTTAGTACCTTAACATATTTTTTACATGATTAAATACAAAACAGAAAAGCAACAGTACTGTTGGAATGGTTCCTACTGGGAGTATTAATCAAGCTTACTGCATGTACTGTTCTAAAAACCACAAAAAATCTTAAGGAACAGTGACGTTTCATGTGTGGCAAAACACAACTAAGAGAAATAATATTGTGGACATAGTAAAGAAACAACTGTCTTAGTAAATAAGGCTCAACTATGAGAACTCCCTCTTTGGTAATCTCTCTGTTGATATCATTCACAGCCAAAAAGATTGTTTCTGTTTTGTGGACAGGACGTGTTTCTCTCAGGATTAGCTGAGATGCTGGGAAGGGAACTGGAAATTAAGAGGATTGTACTCCTAATCTGCTTCTTTGTGTCATTGCTCCAGAAGAAATAATTTCACTATTCTGGTTGTGGAGACAGAGGTGCAAAAGTTCAAGGTGGGTTCAGTGGGACAGGACAGTGTTCACTGGTTATGTCTTGCTTAAGGGAGTTTGTTGAAATGTTTCATAATTCATTTTATTTTATTTTATTTTATTTTATTTTATTTTATTTTATTTTATTTTATTTTATGGTCTGGTTTGGTTTATTTCATAAATATGCCAGCAGCTTGGAAGCTTGAACCATTTGGCCTTAGACAATAAACCACAGGATAGTGGAGTTTGTGGTGTTTGTGGAGTTTATGGCAACTATCTTAGAAAATAAACTGCACTCACTTCTTCTGAAAATGCAGTTCTGAGGACTTTGTTTTGGCTTGGAAGTCAATCATGTCTTGAAACAGCTTTACCTGAGTATCTGTATGCCAGTTATATTGAACATTCATACTTAGGAAACAGTCCAAGTCAAATAACACACAAAAAAGTGTAGTAACAGAAAAGTTCCAGTTGGTTGTCTAGATAAGAAACAGGTGAGTTCTGATTAATTGCACAGTTTATATCCTTGGATTCACAGCAAGGCCTTTCGATGAAGCAAGGACAAGCCAAGGGCTCAGTGAGATCTACTTTCGTTCAGAAGGAGTTTTGGGTTTGGGATCAGGAGTTATCAGCAAGGGGCACCTGCGAGCCTGTTACTTGGAGAATAGATCTCATGGTACAAAGGTTGAGGATGCAGGCTGGCCTGACCAAACTATATTCTTAACAGAAATAGGAGATGTGCTTGTAGTGAGACACACAGAATTTGGGACTGTTTTGCATTTCTTTTAGCAAGTTGTTCTGATTTTCCATTTGTGTGTTGAGACCTGGCTTACTGACATGGGAAAATTCTCTTGTTTGTGGAGTCAGTTTGTCTCCTTCTGGTCAGCATGTCTGCAAGAGAGTGAGGAACAGCAACATGGGACAGTTGGACACCTTCAGTGGTTTTGATGTGAATGTGTGTCCTGGTGATTCCAAACTGCAGAAATATCAAATACCTTGCTCCATTTCTGCAAGTTTCCACTGTCTTGGCAATGTTAGGCAAGAAGGAGGAAATGATCCCTCTGGCTGAGGCAGTGCCAGGGATGAAACAGGAAGGGGCAGTCCCCAGTGCCTGCAGCACTGCCATGCAGGTATGCTGACCTGCATGGCAGTGCTGCAGAGATGCCTGGCAACTAAATCTGCAGGCTGGTAGGGTTGGTGCCATGGCCTGACTGGGCTGCTGGCCAGCCCAGGATGGTCAGGGCACAGAGCAGAGGGGCTCTGAGCAACTCTACTTAGAGCAACACTTACTTCTGCTAGCCAGGGGTTGCCGTGGCCTGTCATGTCCAGGACATCAACAGGACTCTGAGGTGTGGTAGACATCCCACTGAGCTCTATGAGCTCTGTGGGCAGAATGAAAATATTTTAATGCCACATATTTTTTGCCACCCCTGCAAAATACTTTGGTTCAGTAATACATTTCAGTTCACTCCTCCATATTGGGTTTTTTAAAAGTAAATTTTCCTAATTGTAATGCATGTGGTATTTGGATGTTAGCATCAGCCAACAGCATCTACCTTTTCCTAAAGTTGTGTATCTTTTCTCTTGTATTAGAAATTAAATTCTGTTTTCAATTTCAAAGTGAGAAATAGCATCAGATTCCTTGTGCAATATAGCTGGGAAGCAGCTGTAATATTTCATTACTTTTTCTTTCCCAGATCATTAAAAACTCCAGAAATAGGTTCTAAAACTTTAGCCTTGGTGTATTTAATTTTTCAAGTAACTTTCTCCTGTACAGATTGTGTACCAATGTGAATGAAGGGCTGATGTCATCTAACTTCTTGAAAAAACTCTTTGCACAGAAGTATGAAAAATTTTTAATTCCACAAGACAGACACTGCATTTACCTCCACATGCTTTAAAGTAACTCCACAATAGCATTCCTGTGAAGGAGGTTAGAAGCCAGTTCTTTTAAGTTCATTCCCATTTTAATACATTTTGCTTCCATACTAGGTACACCTGAAGATGATTCTTAGCTCCAAGATGAGCATATGACCGTACAGTTTATAGAAGGTACATAGGCATGGTATAGGTATAGAAGGTGTACAAGGCATGACTCTTGGTAATTAAGACAACCCCCAGGCCTGATTGCCAAGTCTGAGAAAAACTGGATGCAGTCAGGCTTCATCCTTATCCTTATAACTAGGCTAAACACAGTATTCCGGTGAAAGAGATCAAAGAATGTGGAAGTGTTTAAAAAAAACACTTTACAACTTAACTCAGTGCTAGGACATTTTAAAAAAATATTGACATCAAAGTACATATCAAGGAATTGATTTCTATTTTGCTGGTAAGATTTAAAAATTGTCCAAACATAAGCTGGTGGAACTCAGTTGTAGCTCTACAAGGTAACGGAAATAATTTAGGAGGAATATGCACTACTTTAATTATTGCACTTACATGAAGACAACAGTATTGCAAGGAATAGTAAAGATATGTAAAAAAAGCCCAGTGAGTTTTGTGAACTGAAATCTCTCCCCCTGTGAATTAATGAGTTCTTTCAGAAATGAAGAAATGAAGATTAACTTTATGGTCAGTTCTGCACTGAAATTTTAAGTCGTTGGAAGCATTATTAAAAAAAAAAAAAAAGAAGTGACAGCATTTACTTAGATAGTTAATATATCTAATAGTGGCAGGCAATAAGCTTTGCACTTAAGATGACGATTGTTTTGCAGAAACCAGATAGCACTCTTACATTTCTTTGCATAAATTTTGAAATCATCTACTTTTGGAAGTGCTCATATTATTTTCTTTTAAAGCTGCTGTGGAATGAAAGTTCACAGGCATTTTGGCACATTTATTTAATTATGATCTAGTAAGGAAAATGTTAAGATTTAAAGCTCTATCAGAGCAAATCACGTAAGGTAAGAAAAAGGTTTGTTAGACACAGGCCATGTAATAGAAAAATTATTAAGATAACTCCTGAATCTAACCCATTATTTCAGCATCATTGTTAGGTTAAAAAATTAGCACTTCAGGCATTCTCCTTCTTAGCAAGTATCTGATAAAATTCTCCCTCTTTAATGATCACATGGATGGTTTTTCAGATTTTTCTCTGTCACACATCCTCCTCCCTAAGAGCCATCAAACTGAGATGAGGTAGAGACTCTGATGCTTAATTTTAGGTGATGGGTCTTGCCTACGTTGTCTAGTTCTGTTTAATCATTCATCTCCAGAGAACAGGAGGCTCCTAGGAATAAGTGAGTGACTATTCCTGAGCTAAAGATGCCTCAGATTAAATTGACACTAGTTCTTTCCTAAAAGGACCTACCTGGACTGCATGACTTTCTAAAATCAAGCTTATGTTTCATGCAAGCATTATCTGTAGTGAAATTTTAGAATTCTCTTCCAGTCTGTTGGAGCATGTCCAAGGAAGACCAAAAAAGTTGATGAAGGGTCTGGAGCACAAGTCCTGTGAGGAGTGTCTGTGTGAGCTAGGGTTGTTTAGCCTGGAGAAAAGGAGGCTCAAGGGTGACCTGATCACTCTCTACAACTCCCTGGAAAGGAGGATGCAGCCAGGTCAGGGTTGGCCTCTTCTCCCAGGTAACAAGTGAGAAGACAAGAGGAAGTGGCTTCAGGTTTCACCAGGGAAGGTTTAGATTGGATGAAAAGGGTGGTCAAACATTTGAACGGATTTCCCAGGGAAACGGTGGAATTGCCATCCCTGGTAAGTAGATGGTGTGCTTAGGGACATAGTTTGGTGGCAGACGTTGCAGTGTTAAGTTAATGGACAGGGTCCATGGTCTTAGAAGTCTTTTCCAACTTTAATGACTCCATGATTCCATAATCATGCAGAAATTATCACAAGAGTGTTTATTTCTGTCCTTTTGATGCTTTCTATTCCACTCTGAATTGAAAGAGGAAAAAAAATATATGAATTAAAGGGCTTAAATGCAATGGCTGCATAGCTAGAAAGAGTCAGGATCCCCCTCATCTTCCAAAGTTACTTACTTCTCTTTGAAAGATGTGAGCTGTGGCAGCTATACTGGTGTACCCCTTGGAAGGTGCATTTTTTAACATAAAGTATGATCTGGTTTGTTAAGGGTTAAACCCAGTAGGCAGCTCAGGCCCATACAGCTGCTCACTCCCTTCCTACAGCAGAACAAGGGAGAAGTTCAGAAGGGCAGAAATAAGAAAACTTGTGATTGAGAGAAAGACAGTTTAATAGGTGGAGCAGAGAAAAGAAACAAAATATGACAAAATTCAAGTGATGCAAGAGCAATCACACACCATCAGCTGCTTGGTGTTCAATCAATCCCTGAACAAGGGTGATGCTGGAAAACATCTTTTCAGTTTATTTGCTGAGCATGATGTTATATATAACTATGAGATACCCTCTGATGACTTGGGATCAGCTGTCCTGTGTATGTCCTCTACCACTCTCTTGCCTGCCTTCAGTCTACTTGCCTGGAGGAGAGAGAGAGAGAGTGGGAAACAAAGAAGGATTTGGCACTCTAAGACACTCTAGCAATAGCTAGAAAAAGGGTCTGTTTTATCAAAGCTATTCAGAATGCAGGGTCACATATGCATGATCTAGCAAAATAGGAGGTGGTGTGAAGAAAATCAACTCCACCCCAGACAGACCGAGTAATTGATTAGAAACTCCACATCTTCCGTCTGCTAGGGGATTTTTAGCTGTGCAGTTGCTAATGTACATGAATTAAGTATTTTCCTTTGCTCTGCTGTTTGTAGAAGGTGTAACTAAATTCACTGCAGAGCTGTAACTGAAGATGTCCTGACACAGCTCAGCTAGGACAGAAGATTGCATTACAAGAAAGACAAGAACTGTTCATGTCTCTGTGTGGAAACTGGTGCTAAGTTACTTGTTTTCAGAAGAATAGTTTGTTTTTCCTACTATTTCTTTTCACACTACTTTGGGGAACTTTCTTGTTGGCACCTATGTAAGTTTTCAAAGCAGTCTCTATCTGATTTTCAGCAAAGACCACCTGCACTACCACTCTGCTTAAAACCATTTGAATGACTAACAATCTCCCACTGAAACCTATGAGACACAGGCACTTGGGTGTCTCTGAAGATTTGGAAGCTAAATAAGCAATAAACTTTCAAATACTCCTGACTAAATAGGACTTGTGTTACTTTTCAGTGGGATTTGAACTTCCAAGTTCAGAAATTTCTTCAGCAGTAGAACTGTGGAGCTTTTGAAAATACTATCCTGCCTTCAGTGAAAAGTAATGGATCTGATCTAGCTGAACTGTAACACTGTTTGAGGTCCTTATCATTGCAGTTGATATTCTAGATAATATTAATTCATGGATTAAAAAAAAAAGGTAAATATTGTTGCCTAACCATGAAGGTCAAGGCCTAAAGAACTTTCTAATATACTAAGGCATATTATCTCAATTTATTCCCCAAAATTACCTATGCAGACGCTATCAAAAGTCAAATAGAGACTTATGTATATCTCTAGGTGGCTAATTATCCTTATGTACTCTCTAATTTGGCTTCATGATGCAATACCTCTAGCTTTACTTTCCCTTTTAAGAACTGGTTTATGATATTACTGCTGCATGACAGATCTTTTTTGAGAAATCTCCACAAAATTAAAAGGTAGGAACTGCTTTTAAATTATATGTCCTACAGATGTTTTGTTCCTTGTTTTAATTCTTGTTTCATAATCTGTAATTCTGAGGAAAAAGAGATACCTAAAATAATATGAGTACTGCTCTGTATAAGTATTGTCCTAAATTTCTCTAAAATATAAGTGTTCAAATAAATGAGGAAAAATTAAAGGTTTATAATTATTCCACAAGGGTCACAGATATTTTACATGGTCCACAAAGTAAAAGGCCACTTTCTGAGCTCTGGCAGACATTCCTTACTGCAGTGCACAGATCTTCGCATATAATGACACAGATGTTTCATAGCTGGAAAGAGCTAGTGTTGCACCCTATATCACTCATACAGATATTCCCAAGGATTAAAGTATTAGCCTCTGTAAAAACATGTTTGTTCTTGTTTTAGGAGGATTAAATGGTCTGGTGCACTCAAGTCCAGACAGGAGAAGGATTCTAGAATTGAGTTGGAAGCAAACCCATGGCAGGTGAACTGGATGACTCTGGCTACTCTGGGGAGAAGAAAAAAAAAAGTAAGAAAAAGAAGAAATTTTTCTCTCTTTCCCTGTTTTTCCCTGTCTCTTTCTATTCTTTCCCAGTAGGGCAATATGCTTATCATCCATCCCTTTTTTCAAGGTCCTATTCTACCCACACCTATGCAAAAAGGAAAAGGAATTAATTTAGAAATTATTTTGTTACAATAGAATCGTACCATCCTAATGCCATGTACAGGAATTTGAAAGCTCTTGCAGGTTAGAGATATCCAGAACCAAGGAGCTAAAAAATGATCCTCAAAAATAGCTTCTTTTTTATTTTAAATTTGTTCTTGGCACAGAAGAAGTATGACAAAACCAAAACAACTCATTACTTTCTCTGCTTTTCTGTTTGGTTCCAGTTTATCTGGGAAAGAAAGGTACACAATTTCTGATGTAATTTAAGAGTACCAGTATGACAGGGTATGTATGATTGGTACTGGATTTAATTTTTTATATCTCTAACACTCTCCACAGCAAAACAGTGGATTGCAAAAGCACAGACTTCTAATGGAGGAACCAACGGAAAATGTCCCAAAAGATGGCAGTTTTTAGCGATGATTTGTACAGACATTACAAGCAAAATATGCTCTTGTAAAAATTTCCTTCTGGAAAGAAAAAGATAACACCAAGCACGAAATTAAGATCTTATTTAGTTACACACAAATACTGAGAGAAACTTTTGTGAACCAAAGTGATTCTTGCAGTACAAGCACCTATGCATTGACAATTTACAGCCAATAGTCATGGCAATACAGAACATGCGAAGTTTTTAACTTAGAAACTCCTTTATTACTAAGTTCTATTTGCCCTATTGCAAAGAAGAGAAGATTCACCTAAGCATTGATTGCAAACCAAAATAGGAAGTCATATTTGGACTGTTGTGTCCAATTTTGAATTCCATGGTGCAGGGGAACATGGCAATGAAAAAACTGAAGTGAGTCTCACAGTGGCCCCCTGAATGAGGCACCTGTCATATGAGAAGAGCTGACAGTGAGCTGGGTTTGTTCAGCCAGGATAGGAGAAGTGTAATGGAGAAATTTCATTGCAGTCTTCAGTAATGACAAATATAGAAAAGATGGAATGATTCTCTCCTGGTATCCAAGGTCTGTAGTGGTAGAAGGAGACTAAACAGACAAAATTTGCAAGAAGAGAAATCCTGATTGATCCATAAGCTTTTCTCTGGGAAGATGACAAAATGGGCTTGAATAGGGGCCCAGAGATTCTTCATCCTTGGAGATATCCAGAATGTGACTGATCACAGCCCATCTACCCAGTCTGAATGAGGTGTTTGAAGTAGATGACCCCCAGATATCCCTTCCAACAGATTCTGTTCTGTGACTCTGTGGTCACATTAATGAAATTTTAAAAAAACCTGCAATTATTTGGCATCTTTTGATTTATTTAGACAGTGGTTTCCCAACATACATGTTTTTTATATTCTTCCATTCTGGTTTTGCTTTGGTCATTTGTGTTTTGATGCAGATTCATTGGAGGCTGTAAATAATCTATGTATGGTTGTTTACATATTCCCATTTCTTGTGCTCTGAAAAAAAAACCCTGTAAATGTCATGGATAATTCTTTTAAAATTATTTCTGTTATAATTTAGCTTCTTCTTGAGCTCAGCAAGTGTCTAGAAGCAGAACATTATTTCTTCAATTAATTTTCTACTCTTCATTCAAAAATATTTGAGTTTTCTTTCTACTGTCTGTGTTTTGATAGTCAGCAGTGGGGTTTTAAATGTTCTATACTGCATATTCGAGTTATGAACTTGACAAGCTATTGCACTGACCTTTAACAGGACTGATGTGGGCTGGGAGTTGCAGAGCTGAAAGGGATGGATGCTTCTTAGAAAGACTGGAAATTACTGTTCCACTTGCAAAGGTTAAGATTTCAGTTCGTAATGTAGCAGCAGTGCAGCAGAATGGAAGACTCACTCAGGCTGCTATGAGTGAGTCTCTGTACAATTCAAGGACTGTGGAGGGTTGGATTGACCTGTCATCTGTTTTCTTATTTCATGTTTACCTATCTATGACTGTAACCTTTCTGCTGCACAAATAACATCCAGATCTTTGGAAAGCAGTTTTTGTTTGTGTTGTGTGTTGTCTGTCTGACAGGCAAAGGCTAATACCATCCTCTCCTGGCAAAGTCTGCAGAGGAGCAGTAGAGATAATAATTAATTGAAAATGTTATGTGACAACAATGCTTCTGAGCTCATCAGTCTGTCTAAAGTAATTTAAAATAGGTTTTTGTGAGAAAATGAACTAGTATCTCAAAATATAAAAATCATAATGAAGGGGTGCAGGTAGGGAGTTGCTTTTGCTTTTGGCCTGTGCAAGCACTTGTGAATGAATCAAAGTAGCATTCATCTAAATCCATCATATTTTAAACAAAACAGAACCACTGCTCTAGTGATGATAGGATACTGGGCTTTTTAACCATCTTCTGGTAGTTTGTGAGACACATTTTGGAAATTCCCATCTCCCATCTGTGTTTAGATCTACACTGTTATATACATTAAATATATACTCCCTTGCGAATTCTTCAGTGGAAAGCCATAATACATTTGTGATTTAGCACTCACCTATAAGGTAAGGACCTGTGGAGAGGCCTCTCCATTTCATCCTTGGCCTGCAGAGCACAATAGCGTATTTATTCAAGAAATAGGAATCATGATGAGAAACCAGAGAATCTCACCTCTGGGAAAATATAAAATAACCAGCATTCCTACTGTATCTGAGAATACTGATACAAAACCACTGTCAAGATGCAGGAATGTTTATAGAGTAAAATCAGGGTGTGAAGCCAATAGTAGCCTTCGCTTCTAGGAGTAGTAAGAGTTTATATGTCTAAAGTGGCTCATATGGCTTCAACAGACAATTCCTATCTCTTGCTTAGCTTTAATCTGGACAAGTTATCATAAAAAGGTTAGTTTTAATTATGTAAGTTTCTGTGTTTTTATAGTGACTAGTATGAGGGTATTGATTGAGGGCCTGCAACTGAATGCAGAGAGGACCATGTTAACAGGACCCAGAGAAGGCAGAGTTACTGAACACCTACTTTAGATTGGTCTTCAGTGACAGGATCAGCCCTCAGGAATCCTTGACTCAGGAGACCAGGGTAAAGGAATGTGTTGAAAGGGACACTTTCCCTTTGTCAGGGGGAGTTGGGTTCACCTGGAGAAAAAATCTAGGCAAACCAG